>NC_044912.1:49291852-49591852 GCF_001633185.2 Quercus lobata | reverse complement strand
TTTTATCTTGTATTAAAAAAAAAAAAATTACACATCAATTTTCACAACTATTTAATGTGATAGACTGTAATTAGTTGCTTATTATTTTCACATGGACCCACCACATTGTTTCTACTACTCACAGTTAGCCATATCAAATAGTTGTGAAAATAATTGTAAAACTGATTGTGGTTTTAGAATTTAGTTTCTCATAAATAAGGGGGAACTAATAGACATTTTAAGTCACCAAATACTTCCCATAAAAAAATAATAATAATAAAAAGTCCCAAAATACTAATTACACTTAGCCCAATAGTGAATATCCCACTTCCCACCGAGCCAGGATTCCCATGAAATTAGACTCAATTCAAGACAAATTCTTGATCTGGGCTTTAGTAATTCATGAAGAGCCCAAGAAAGAGTGGGAAAAATCCCATTAAATATTGGTTATATTTGAGGTAGAGGGAGTCACACTATGGCTAAGCAAAAGCAGTGGCCCAAAGAGAAAAATAAGAGAGTGCAATGAAGAAGATGAAGTTGTTAATATGAATTTGTGAAAGCTTGTTGACAGAGCTCAATTAAAAAATTTTAGTGGGAAAAAAGCCAAAACAGATGAATAAAAAAAAAAAAAAAACAAATGAGAATTAATAGAAAAAGAAGATAATAACTCAACCAAAAAAAAAAAAAAAAAAAGAAGAAGAAAAACAAGACAAATGTTTCCAAAAGGGTGGAACTTTTTGTTCCTCCTTTTCTCTCTAATTTTCTCCTGATTTTGGCATATTGCATATTGGTGGGATTGGAGAGAAAACCCTAAGGCCTCACTAGTTTTCTCTCATATTTTCTCCCACAACCAAACACATGAAAATATTATTTTATCTCTACTTTTCTCTTTCACTTTTCCATCTTTCCCAAAATCACCCCAGCCAAACCTAAAACTCGGATAATCCACCCATAACAGACAAATATGCAGAAATATATCATATGAAAGAAGTTTAATGGATTTCTACCAAGGGTAAGGTTTTACTTCAGTGCACTCACTCCGACATGATATAAACACGTCAACCATTTCCTTCTAACAACATTAAATAAATAAATAAATAATAAGAAAAAAAGATGAATTTTTTTTTTTAATAGGAAAAAAAGAAGAAAAGTTGGCAGACGCTTTAAATGCTTCAAAGGATCAAGTTAAGTTTGTACAATTATAAAATTGAACTATGAAATGGACCCATCGATAGTTTTCTCAAAAATATATATATATATATATATATATATATATATAGACGATGGGCTAATATATAATGTGCCCTACGTGAGTTGAAGCCATTCGTCTAACTTGGCTTATAATTGAAGTTGCAACCAATCCAAGAGAAGAAGGTAAACTATTTAACCAATCCTTTCTAAGCCATTCCGTGGAGACAACTCATTAACTTCACAATTTTGCTTAAAAAATCTTTAAGAGTCTTCAAAGTTCATACACATTCTCTCTATAAAAACCCAATTGGTATGTGCTGCTAATCAAAAGCACATGCTATATAGAAGTTGCTCAATCTTTTAATTGAGAAAAAAAGAAGAAGGTATAAGCTAGCCATGGCTTTCTATAAGCATATCTTCATTTTGTCTTTGGTTTTAGCATTGCCACTCTCAAGCATGGAAATGAGGCTGGCAGCTCGCCACATTTTGGATGCAACTCCAGCATTGACAAAGCCAAAAATCCCAGCTTTGGTCAAGCCCTCAAACTCAATGCCACAATTGCCAAGCACCCAAAATCCCTCTCGGCGTTTCTGGCACACCAAAGGATCCGAGTTCCATGTCTGCCGACTCTGCAGAAAGCCACATTACCAGCAATCACTAAGGGCCTAATCAACATTGCAGTAACCAATAAGTTTGTCAAAAACACATATGCATGCAGTTCTCAAAGTGACACTACCTTTCGATGTAAAATAAATGACTCTTTGGATGTGAGGGAGCAGTACAAATCCTTCGATCCATGGTTTGTTGCTATACTATTCGGGTTGTCCCCAGTTAGTGTATGTACACTTGCCACAAATAATTATTACAATAAAATAAGTCATGCACAATATTTTTCATTTCTTGAAAAGTTTTCCTCCATTGTAAATTTGGACTGGATTTGTGAATTTTAGGCCTTTGGGAATTTGACATATATATATATATATATATAATATTTTTTTTTTAGGTGTAAATTACAAAAACCTATCTTAAGATTTGGAGAAGTTGTTCCTACCTCAGACTTAAGAAAAATGACACTCTGGTCTCCGGTTATTTGAGATTTTGAAGAAATCAATAAATTAATCATTTTATAATAACAGTAACATAATATTCTAATTTTTGAAAAAATTCCATTTAACCAAACCTAACCATAGTTAGTGAAAGATTTTAAGATTAAATATTATTTTTCTTGTCATCAAACTTAAAAAAATAACACTTTGAGGAGCCAAAAAAAACACAATTCCTATTGCAACTCCTATTAGATCTACAGGCCATCTACCTCTAGTAATTCTCTCTTTCCCTCTGAAATTCTTACAGTACTACTACACGAACAATTCACCAATTTTTCAAAATTTAAAATATTCTATTACTAGTATTAACAGAACGATTAATTCATTGATTTCCTTCAAAACTTAAGGGATGGAAGTGTCATTTCCATTAAGTTAAGGGTCAAAGTATCACTTTCCTAGACTACAAAGGAAAGTTTTTGTAAGTTACCCTTGTTTATAATATTCAGTTTCCAATTTTAGGCTAGAATTTTTTTTTTTTTTTTTTGAAAGTATATTTTATAGACTCAATGTGATTGATAGGAAAATTCAAGCATATTTAGGCCCAAACTAAAAAAAGATCAAACAATAAAAGGCCCAATAACACTAAAAGAGCCCAACAGGAAGGCTAGAAATTGATAGGCCCTAATTAAATTGAATTGCCCAAATTTAGACCCTTTTGACTTGGGGCCCACTTCACTTGTTCGGTGTCAACGTAAACAGGGATGACAAAAATTCCCCTTAACTTGCAATGCTCCGAATGTGGAGTCTTTTGGGTAAAAATTGCAAAATTTAAAGTTAATTTGCATTATACCTACTGTTCAAAGTTAATTGGGGAAGTGAGGAGAGAGACTGAATTTCGGCAATGGCGTTGCCGAAATTCAGCCAAAAAAAGCAGGAGAGAGAATACTGTTACCGAAATTCAACCAGAAGCAGGAGAGAGGAGAGAGAATAACAAAAAAGTAGGAGAGAGGAGAGAGAATAACCATTGCCGAAATTGTGGAGGAAATTTTTTTTTTTTTTTTTTCCCCACAATTTCGGTAATGCCATTGCCGAAATTGTTGGGGAAAAATTTTTTTTTTTCCCCACAATTTCGGTAATGCCATTGACGAAAATGTGGGAAAAAAAAGAAAGAATTGGGGAAAAAAATTTTCCCTATTTGGATTACGGCAATAGCATTGCCGAAAATGTGAAAAAAAAAAAAAAAAAAGGATTACGGCAATGGGATTGCCGAAATAGGGAAAAAAAATTTCACCTGTTTCCGTAAATGTAAATAAAAAATTAAAAATTAAAAAATTAAAAAAAAAAGAAAAAGAGAAAAGGATTACGGCAATCCCATTGCCGTAATAGGAGGAAATATCTATTTCGGCAATAGCGTTGCCGTAAATGTAAATAAATAAATAAATAAATAAAAAGAAATTGGGGAAAAATTTGAAAAAATAATTTCCCCTATTTCGGCAATAGCATTGCCGTAAATGTAAATAAATAAATAAAAAGAGAAAACAGCAATGGGATTGCCGAAATTGAGAAAAAATTAAATAATTTTCCCCTATTTCGGCAATAGCGTTACCGTAAATGTAAATAAATAAATAAATAAATAAAAAAGAGAAAACAGCAATGGGATTGCCGAAAATGTGGGAAAAAAAAAAAAATTTTCCCAAGCAATTTCGGCAATGGCATTGCCGAAATTGTTTGGGAAAAAAATTATTTTTTGTTCCCCACAATTTCGGCAATGGCATTGCCGAAATTGTTGGGGAAAAAAATTTTTTTTTTCCTCCACAATTTCGGCAATGGCATTGCCGAAATTGTGGAGGAAAAAAAAAATTTTTTTTTCCCACAATTTCGGTAATCCCAGTTTTTTTTTATTTATTTATTTACATTTACGGCAACGCTATTGCCGAAATAGGGGAAAATTATTTAATTTTTTCTCAATTTCGGCAATCCCATTGCTGTTTTCTCTTTTTATTTATTTATTTACATTTACGGCAACGCTATTGCCGAAATAGGGGAAATTATTTTTTCAAATTTTTCCCCAATTTCTTTTTATTTATTTATTTATTTACATTTACGGCAACGCTATTGCCGAAATAGATATTTCCTCCTATTACGGCAATGGGATTGCCGTAATCCTTTTCTCTTTTTCTTTTTTTTTTTTAATTTTTTAATTTTTTATTTTTTATTTACATTTACGGAAACAGGGGAAATTTTTTTTTTCCTATTTCGGCAATCCCGTTGCCGTAATCCTTTTCTTTTTTTTCTTTTTTTTCACATTTTCGGCAATGCTATTGCCGTAATCCAAATAGGGAAAATTTTTTTCCCCAATTCTTTCTTTTTTTTTCCCACATTTTCGTCAATGGCATTACCGAAATTGTGGGGGAAAAAAAAAAATTTTCCCCAACAATTTCGGCAATGGCATTACCGAAATTGTGGGAAAAAAAAAAAATTTTTTCCCCACAATTTCGGTAAAAAAAAAAAAATTTTTCCTCCACAATTTCAGCAATGGTTATTCTCTCTCCTCTCTCCTACTTTTTTGTTATTCTCTCTCCTCTCTCCTGCTTCTGGTTGAATTTCGGTAACAGTATTCTCTCTCTTGCTGAATTTCGGCAACGTCATTGCCGAAATTCAGTCTCTCTCCTCACTTCCCCAATTAACTTTGAACAGTAGGTATAATACAAATTAACTTTAAATTTTGCCATTTTTACCCAAAAGACTCCCGAATGTGTGTATGTATATATATATATATATATATATAAATATATATGTTTTTTGTTTAATAAATATTTAAAATATATATAATTTAATTTTTTTATACCTATCCTCTTGTAATAAATTTTTGTACATATTCTATTGCCATCCCCAAAACATTTTTTTTTTCCTTTTCCTTTTGCACTCTCGTTGTTATTATTTTCATTTCTCTTTTATATCTATCTCATTAATGTTAAAACCACTTCATTTGGAATAGTAAAGTACCTTCAACTTGCCCCCATGCCTTCTGACCTGTCTCGCTCCCATATCCCAAAGAGATCTTGCTTTGTCCGTTGCCATTCTTAAATTTGTAAATGTTTAATTTTCAATTTTAGGCCCCTTTTTTTTGTTGAAAATATATATTTTCTAGGTTGATTAGACTACTAGCATTGGGGGGTGTAAACACCTCCTAGTTGCTATTTTACAACTCAAGACACTCAAAACCCACTTCATCTAGGTTTATATACTTAAAAAAATTTGTAACCTTGCCAAGGTTGCATATATGCTGTTAGGTTCTAAATGTTTAGAACAATTGGCAAATCGTGAACACAAACTTGTTTAGATATAGATCTTAGAGTCTATAGGTATTATTAGACAATGCTCAAGGTGATTCAAGTCAAGATTCAAGAACATACAAGCTGCAGGAAGAAGATTTCATAATCTGTCTGGTTCAATTGATCGAAAGACAGGCTCGATCGATCGAAAGTCGTATCTGCAGAATTTTAATTAAACCCAAACAGCAGTTCAAGCCCATTAAGGATTAGGGTTTCTAATCTACTTCTCTCAGTATATAAAGGAAACCCTAAGCATGTTTTTATATGGCTTTTCAGAGAGAAAAGAGTGTGCCTCTTTTGTATTTAGGGTTTTGTTCCTAAAAAGCTCTCTTATGTCTTCTATCGGTATTATTCCTTGAAGAAATCTCAAGATCCGGTATTGTAGAAGTTGCTGCCTTCTCTTGTCATCAAAGGTGTTGATGATCTAAACCTTCAAGGGTGGTCTTGGAGTCACAAACAGGAGAGTTTGTGTTGCTAAACCTTTGAGTGGGATCTCAAAGTCACAAACGGGGGTGTTTGTGTTTTTGCAAAGACCAAAAAAAAAAGGAGTCCGTGAATTCGGAGCTTGCACATGGTTGTGTCAGTAAGTTCTACTAGTGGGTAGCAATAAGAAGTCGAGCGTGGGGGCTTGTAAGTCTTATTGTATGAATTTCGATTCTTTCTAGTGGATTTGCTTTTTACCTTGAGGATAGCTAGGTTAAATCCTCCCCAAGTTTTTTACCGGTTTGGTTTTCCTAGGTGATCATATCATTGTCTTATTTATTTTCCGCTGCTATGCATGATATGATTGTTTGATTGTGATAACCTAGACTTGGAATTTGGACTAAGTAACAACTTGGCTAATTAACTAGGTTGATCCAATTGTGTTTTAAGGGGTCCAAAAAACTAACAAGTGGTATCAGAGCGGGTTGCTCTTTTGTTTTAAATCTTTTGATCTAAGAGCTGATCCTTGACCCCTGTTGTCATGGATAATTTGAAGTGTCTTTTTGATCATGTTTCTGCTCATGCGTCTATTGATTTTATTGATGCCTATGAAACTCTTTGTAAGGAATTATTGAAATCTATGAAAATTGCTAAGAAATTCAAGGAAGAGTTAAAATTGGCTAATCTTGAAAAAGAGGAATTGATTGTTAGATTAGATGAATCTAATAAAAAGAATGAATTTTTGAGAAATCAAATTTCCTCTCAAGATGAGAAGATGAAAAGCTTGGAACAAGAGTTAGATGAATCTAAAGCTAAAATTGAAAATTTGACTAATACCAAGCCTGCTGTTGATAACAGAAGTGTTTCTGTTTCTCTTAAGCCTAAAACTGAGAAAGTTTATATCCCTCCTTTTAAGAGGAATAATAAAGAAAATGTTTATTTTGCTAGGTTAGATAAAGGTAAAAGTTCTGATATAGACGCTGAAATTTCTAAACCTATGTCTAAATCTACTGTTAGAGAGCATAATAAATCTGTTTTTGTGCCTACTTGTCACCTTTGTGGTGTTGTTGGTCATATTAGACCAAATTGTTCTTTGTTGAGGCAAGAACCAAAGCCTGTGACCGGAAACCCCACTAGGAATACTGATATTCCTAAATTTGTTCCTGTTTGCCATTTTTGTGGTGTCTATGGTCACATTTGTCCTAATTGTCATAAATTAAAATTTAAGCATTCTATGTTTCAGTCTAGGATTTGTGATGATATTTCTCCTGCCATAAGTCCATATAAATTGTTTCATATTCTTTTGAAAAATTTGAGCTTGTTGGCTTGTGAAAAGAATTTGCAGGATTTCAGTCTCTCTTAGAAGATTAGTGTAATTCCTCAAATACACTCTGCTTCTCATGGATTTTCACCTACAAAGTCAAAGACTCGTGCTATATAGGTGAGAAAAAATTCTCTAAGGTGAGTGTTGCTGACTTGTCCCTGATTTAATTCTTTCAATTGTTTATAGACATGTCTTGTTTTTGTTTTTGGTTGTTCTTGTTTCTTTTAGAATTTTTTTTAATTAAAAAAAAAATCCAAAAAAAAACATTGAAAATTTTCAAAAAGACAAAAATATTTTATTTTGAGTCTTGTTTTATTTTTCTTGAGGATTACATGAATTATAATATCTCTCTTGATTTAGAACATGTTTGACATTGTGGAGAAACTTGAATAGTATGTGTGTTATATAAGTGCTAAGCTATTTTTGATTTTGTATGAGTATGTACTGGTTTGTGCATGTACTCATGGGTTAATTAAGAAATTGATATTTCTTGTTTTTGTACCATCTATAGCTTAGTTAAGCACTGTCATGCATTGCATTTGCATTGTTCTTTTAGCATAATGTGTGCTTTTAGTTTTTGGTTATAAATTTTTTTTACCAAAAAGATTTTTGTGTTTTGTATTTCACATCTTGGATTTATAATCAAGGATTGGCCATTTTATTTTTACATAACAAGTTTATGTACCTTGTTTAGCTTGGATGAGTTTATTTATTACACTTTACTAGTTTGAGCTTTGTAGTGCATGTTGTGTGGGAAAGATATTTATGGTTTTGATCATTTTGTCTTGATCTTGAAGTCACATGTCTTTGACTGTCGGACTTGAACCTTTAGAGAAAGACATAAATAATCATCTCACCACTGTTTACTAACCAATCATGAATACCTTAGTGCATATCGTAAGATTTTGTGCTCGAGAAAGTGTAGCATATGCACAAAAAGAATATAAGGTGTAGCCTCGGTTTAAATGTTAAAATTGGTGTGTACATTATTGGATTTAATGTTAAATCAAACAAATAAAATTGGTGTGTACAATATGAGGCAAATCAAGAAATTTACATGATTGCAAGCTTGTTTTCTAGGAGATGTGGGAGTTATATGATGTGACTCTTTTGGTGATAGTCTCTTTCGAATTCTATGTGATGAATTTTGTAGAAATTGTGATTGATTTCTATTTACATATTATCTCACATATTTTTCAAGCTTTTGCTAGTTGCACATACTACACAAGTTATTTTTTGCTAAACTTGGTACATTATATTGTGTGTGTTCTTGTTGTGGCCATCCAAGATTACATGTTCCTGGATTTTGATGCAAAATGTCTTTAATATTTGAGATTTGAGGACAAATTGATTGAAAATTTTGTTTTTGGAAGATCTAGGTTGAATTCAAGTGATTTTGAAAAACTTTTAATCTCATACTCATGCATTTTATTCATGAAATATTGTGCTTTGAAGAGTTTCTGCATTAAATTGCTCTATTTTTTCAAAAAATTGATTTTTCCATACATCATTTATGTTTAGGATTCACATGCATTGCATTGTTTTTTGTATCCATCTTGTAGTTTTGCAGTCATATCTCTCATTGTTTTCACACATAACATACATACACTTTGCTAAATTGGGTACTCAACTTGATTTAAAAATTGATTGATTAATTTTTGAGTTATGTACTTTATAGTATATGCTATTTTTATGTGTGAACTGTAGAAAATATTTTTTTTAAGAGATATGATGGATAATCAATGTGCAAATATTTTCTCTACTGATGCAACTGTTTATGGGTCACATAGTGCCATGTTTGCATTTTATTGAAAGAGAGAATATTTTTCTTCATGTGTATCCTCAACTTAGTTTTTTTTTTTAAACTTAGTTTGTGTCTTTTTCTTTATCCCCAACCCCTTTATTTTTCCCCAAAACTGTTTTTCCCAAAACTTGTTTTGTTTTTCCTATTTTTATAGAGGGGGAAATTTTTTTTAACCTTTGTGGTTCTTAGGGGGAGTTGTTGCTCTTCATAGGGGGAGTTGTCTCTATTTTCTCTTACTCTGTTGCGTATATTTTCTGTCTACCTTCTGATTAGGTAGACTTTGTCAATACGTGACAAAAAGGGGGAGACATAGATGACCTGTTTGTTTTGTTTAGGGGGAGAATATAAAAAACTTTTTGTTGTATCTAACTTAGGGGGAGAGTTAGTTTATTTTTTTTTATATTCTGTTTCATATTATTGTTTATATGTCTTTCTTTCCACACATGCAGTGATGTGTTTGTTGAGTGTTTCAGGAAAGACAGGTGCATTCTGATCAAGACCTTCTACCTCTTCTTGCAACTTCTAGGTTAGGAGTCTCAGATTGAGATTTGTGATGTAATTGAGCATTTTATTGTATTGGGTTGTTCTTGTATTTGAGTATTTCATTTTGTATGAAAGTTTTGTTATGAATTGCCAAAAGGGGAGCTTGCTAGGTTCTAAATGTTTAGAACAATTGGCAAATCGTGAACACAAACTTGTCTAAATATAGATCTTAGAGTCTATAGGTATTATTAGACAATGCTCAAGGTGATTCAAGTCAAGATTCAAGAACATACAAGCTGTAGGCAGAAGATTTCATAATCTGTATGGTTCGATCGATCGAAAGACAGACTCGATTGATCAAAAGTCGTATCTGCAGAATTTTAATTAAACCCAAATAGCAGTTCAAGCCCATTAAGGATTAGAGTTTCTAATCTACTTCTCCCAGTATATAAAGGAAACCCTAAGCACGTTTTTATGTGGCTTTTCAGAGAGAAAACAGTGTGCCTCTTTTGTATTTAGGGTTTTGTTCCTAAAAAGCTCTCTTATGTCTTCTACCGGTATTATTCCTTGAAAAAATCTCAAGATCCGGTATTGTAGAAGTTGCTGCCTTCTCTTGTCATCAAAGGTGTTGATGATCTAAACCTTCAAGGGTGGTCTTAGAGTCACAAACATGAGAGTTTGTGTTGCTAAACCTTTGAGTGGGATCTCAAAGTCATAAACGGGGGTGTTTGTGTTTTTGCAAAGGCCAAAGAAAGAAGGAGTCCGTAGATTCGGAGTTTGCACGTGATCGTGTTAGTAAGTTCTACTGGTGGGTAGCAATAAGAAGTCGAGCATGGGGACTTGTAAGTCTTATTGTATGAACTTCGATTCTTTCTTGTGGATTTACTTTTTACCTTGAGGATAGCTAGGTTAAATCCTCCCCAGGTTTTTTATCGGTTTGGTTTTTCTAGGTGATCATATCATTGTCTTATTTATTTTCCGCTGCTATGCATGATATGATTGTTTGATTGTGATAACCTAGATTTGGAATTTGGACTAAGTAACAACTTGGCTAATTAACTAGGTTAATCCAATTGTATTTTAAGGGGTCCAAAAAACTAACATATGCAACCATACTATTCATGGGTTGTAAAGAAAAAAAAAAAAAAAATTAATCTTGTGGTTGTGTGTAAAGAGAAAAAGATAGTGGGAGGAAAGAGAGAGAAGATTAGTTTTTCTTATTTTATTTAGGTAGTTTATATTATTTATTGGGTTGTATGTAAAAATAAGAGCTGAGATGTTGGATAAATTGTAAAATGAGTTGGTAAAATAGATAAAGTGGTGTTTGAAGATGCAAAAAAAAATATATATATATATATATATATATTTTTTTTTTTTACATCCTCGGATGCTAGTGCTCTTATAATTGATGGCAAAATTCAGATTTGGATTTAATTTTAGAAACTTTAAGTACAACTTTATATGAAACAATAAAAGGCCAACAACACTAAAAGAGCCCAACAAGAAGGCTCGAAATTGACTGGCCCTGATTGAACACTAACTCGTAGTGCTGTACAGTGTATAAGTCTTTTTTTTTTTTTTTGATTTTTTTTCTTTGATGAATCTGTACACGGGTTTTCTACATCCTGAATGTGTGTGTATATATATGTTTTGGTTTTTTTTAGAACCGATATATATGTTTTAATTAAACATATAATTTTAAATTATATATATTATTTTATGATTTATATTTTGTACATATTATATTAATATCTCAAAACACTTTTTTTTTTTTTTTTTAAACAATCATGCTTACTTTCATTTCTACCTCATTAATGCGAAGCCACCTAATTTACGATGACAAAATACGTCCAATCTGCCCTCTTGTCATCTGATTAGTCTCGCTCTTGCCCCAAAGTGAGGGGGGGCAAGGACAAGGCACCTATAATCCAAACCCTACTTTGTTAGTTGCCAAAGTTCTTGTACTACCACAAAAAATACACAATTTTTGCCAGAATTTTCCTATACTATGATTACTTGTCACTTTCACATGAACCTATTAATTTTTTTTTTTTTTTTACCAATCGCAGTCAATTACATAAGGTATTTGTGGAAAAAATTATGCATTTTTTTTTGTAGTACTTTATTTTTTTGCTGTTGCCATCCCCAGGCTAAATAAAGAAAAAAAAAACTAACAGTTTGGTTTGGTCTAGAAAAATCCCTAACCCTGACCCAACAACACCGACTGAACACACTTGCTCATCTCCATTGAGGCCAGAATTGCAATTTTTCTTTTTCTATAAATTGAGTAATAATTCTACAACTGTTCTCATAGTTTGAAATAATATCCTTATTCCTAGCAATGAATCTCTGGGAACAACATCTGCGTTTAAGAACAAACATGACCAAAACGAAAAGATGGATATGAAACCCAAACATCAACGTTTACAATATTGAACTCAAAGGAACATACAAGACAGATTACACATAATAAAATGCAATAGTGTACTTAAACACATTTATGTGGCCCTTGAACAACATTTTAGACACAACTTTTCAGCAACTAATCGAGGCATTTATTTTATGTGATATGTTTAATTTCCTAAGGCTCCAGAATGATCCTCCCAAAAATTTTGTTTTCAGCATTCTTTGCCCAAGCATCTTCAGAATTGCTCAACGAGTACTTAGAGTCAATCACTGTCTTCACCTTCCCTTCCTTGACTAACTTGACAAGAAAATCCATATTCTCAGCCTTGCAACTAAAGAGAACTGGTATTAGCAGCTTCTTTGTGAAAGTAAGTTTCTTTAGAGCATAAGCCTTGACGGAACTAAGTGTAGGCTTTACATCAAAAATCTTTCCATTTGAAGCCAAATGGGGCTCAAAACTTGACCAAGAAGTCGGTTCTCCACAGTGAATCACTATGTCATATTTCTTACCAGATGGGCTTTTCAGAGCTTGCCCATCTGGGGTGGTTTGGTCAACAACCTCATCAGCACCTAAGCTCTTGGCAAGGTCAATGTGTTCAGGTGCACAGGTTGCTGTAACATGTGCATTTCCAAGCTTTGCTAGTTGAATTGCATAGTTACCAACACTTTCTGAGCCATTAGTGATGAGAATGTTTGTGGGCTTTTCGGTTCCATCAAGCTTGAGACCCGCAGAGTCGGTGAGTGCTTGGTGAGCCATCAGACCAGCAGACGGAATGCCTGCACCTTCAGCTGCCGAAACCTCTAATGGCCTAATTACTGTCAAGTTCGCCTTAGCCACAGCAAACTCAGCTAGTCCACCTCCATTCTGTCAATGTATAAAATGCAAAGATGGATGTACTTGAATCAATAACTAAGGTGTGTGTATGGTGCTGGTGAAGCATATAATCATAAAGATAAATATAAATTCAGCACAATTGGATTTGCTAATATGCATGCATATGCAATTTCCCAACATTTCATATATTCCCTAAAGCTTAGATAATTCACCCATAATAGAAAATGATGTACAAATTAAAATTTTCTGTCTTATTTTTAGTGTTTCACTTTATGTTCCACTAATTATAATATATCACATGTCCTTTTTTATATATTTAATTCATTTTAAACTTTGGTTATATTATAAAAAAAGAAAGTAAAAAACATGTCATGACAAGTTCGGGTTGATATGTAAAGCATAATATTTAATACTAAAAGTAGAATATAAAATCTTTATCCAACATGTATATTTTTTGTAAAACTTCTAAGTTGTAACATTAACTACTCATTTTAAAGGTAATCCTCTTCATGAGAATTTTTTTTTTTTTAAATTATTTTATTCTATAGTTTCCTCTTTTTAATTGGAAACTACAAGTCATGAAGTAGAGTTCATTATTATGAATTTTCCCACACCCTTTCCCTTTAGCCCATAAGAACAATCTGAGAAATTAAAAATAAAATCTCTTATTAACAAGAAAACTTCTTGCACATAATGTGTTACAAACTTTTATTTTTAAAATTGAGAACGTAACTTAAAGTCACATTTTCAATTTATAATTAAAGTAACACACTGCGTGAAATAAACAATACCCATTAACAAAATTAGTGAAACAAGTACGAGGACTTAACAGCAAAACCAAGCATAGCTATGACTTTGTCACCAGGTTTGACATTTTTTACTTCTGATCCAACGTCAACGACCTCTCCTCCAATATCAGTACCTGTTCCAACAAAGAATATCTTGATCAATAATAAAAAATTAAAAAATAAGAAATAAATTTTATTTAAACAAAAAAAAAAAAAAACATTTGAATCAACTTATATATATATAATTGAATAATTTTGCAATGCTTCCAGAAAATTTAGAACACACAATTAACTATCATGAAACTTGGACATTCAATTGAATAAATTTAATATACAAGAAAGAAAACTCATTTTTTAGGGTAATACTCCCAATCAGTATTTGATGGTCATAAGTAAGTCAAATTAATTACCATTTATCCAAAACTTAAAAATTTTGGAAAGTAGAAAACTTATAATCATGCAAATATTATTCTAGCATTTTCTTCATATGTGAGTTCAAGATTTCTCTTCAATGAGCAGGTCGAAATACAATATGGCCTGTTTTGATATCAAATAATTTCCTTTCGCCATAAAAACTCGAGTTGATAAGAAGTGAGAACAAAATTGTGTAATTATTTATTCTAACAAAGTCAGTGTTAGAATTCGACCTAACAACACAAACTAAAACTTTGAATTGAGAGAACTTGAACCTATAGACGTAAATGAATGTATGGAAACACATCACCTATTATAATAATGGTTAAATAGTTACATTTAATTCTTTTTTCTTACTTGTTTAAACTTTTAGAACAAATTATAATTTATTATTGTATCAGAGAAAGTAATTTGAACTCGAATAATAATGGTTGATTAAATTCACCACAACATAACAGTTTAATCCTATGAGCTCTGAGATACATAGTAAAATCTAGGTAAATGAATAAAAAAAATAAAAAATACCAGGTATATAAGGTAATTCACGAGGAAACAAAGGCTTCACACCGCCCTGCTGAATCACCCAATCAATAGGACTAATACTGGCTGCTTCCACTTTAATCAAAACCTCATCTTCTTTTGGAGTGGGAACTGGGACTTCAACATACTGCACCAGCAATTAAATAATTAGTAAATTAATTGCAATAAAAGTTAGATTTTTGTACATTTTTAAGTTTATTTTGATGGACTCCCAAAAAACAAAAAAAAATTCCCTCACTTTTTAACCAAGCAGTAAAGCAGACCCAAAACTTACTAAAATGCACTAATTAATATAGCTTATTATGTAACGCTTTATTGCTCTTGAAAAAAGATGAGCAAAATGAAAGTGACAAGCTCAATGATACAATGTTTCATCAACTCTGCCTTGAAACATTGACTAGTTCTTTAGTTCAAAGGCTTAACCTTAATCAGTCTTCCACTTGATCCTTTCTCAAATTTCAAAAGTGATCTTCAACTTCAACTATAACGTCGAAACATTGCATGTCTTTAATTGAAATTAAGATGAACCATGAAACAAGTAACCAACAAACTAGCAAAGTTTCCAAACCTCCCTTGTGATAAAAAAAGAGAAATTTAACTGTGTGCACATGGGTATGCACGTTTCCAGCTACTCAATGAATGAATATGGTGACAAGGGGAAAAAAAAAGTCAAATCCTCCAAATTGGGTGACAACAAAACTGAAAACGTGATAAACGTTTTTATCATAAAATTAATCATTTTAAATTGTTACAATGAAATAATGAATTTAATTATTTAATCTAACACTCTTCATTCATACATGTGAGTTTAAACTATCATTGTTAATTAGGACCTAACATGTGGTGGGTTTTTAGTGTCCGTTTAGCAAAAATTATTTTTGCTAACTTATTTTACTATTCGGTTTATTTTTGCTACTGTTCATGGATTCTACTGTACTTTTTGGTACTATTTATAAGTCCCACTATACTATTTCAGCTAACTTTTACCTTTATCTACAGTACTTTTAACAAAAAATTTTCAGTTTCAACAAAATAAACAGATCCTAAATGGACCCTTAAAATGAATGTTAGGTGGAAATAGAATTGAAACCGATAACTTCTTTCTATGACACTATAATAAATTGCTAATTGTCCGAAAAGTTTATATTATAAAAAATGATAAAGTTAATCTAATCCAACACTTTTTCCTCCATTACATTCTTTGTCTGAAGAAAAAAAGCACGAACTAACCCTTGCATCACTGAAAGTTCTTTGTCAGCCATTACAAGACATTAACATAAAAATTTTCAAACTGTGAATTTGAAAGAACCTCAAACAAAACTTATAAATAAGAGAGAGAGAAGGAAAATTAAAGAAATGGATATGGAAGTAACCTTCAAATCACTGGGTCCTCCACCACAATTAGTGTAATGAACTGCGTGCATAAGCTTGCCTGCCATACTCTCTCTGTTTACAGAAGAAAAGCTTAACGTGAGTTTGTGTGTGTTTATGTGTGAGGTAGGACAAGAAGAGGACTAGATAATAGAGGTTCTCTATTCAAAATTTTTTGGGGTGGCTTTATAGTAGAGCGAGAACTTCGGGTAAAATTGGTGAATTGGTGATGGTAAAATTGAGTAAACTAGGATTATTGGATTTCTTATATAATAACTCCACGCCATTGACTTTGGACTGAGTAGTGTGCAAAAAATGTAATATTGTCCTAATAAGAAGTTCTAGCATGACCATCACAGCAGCTGTGAAACGCAAGAGAATAAGTATTGACATGAAATGAGCCGTAAGATATTAAGATATCAATACATCTAAGAAGACTCTCTATTTTATTATCTGTAAATAATTACTCAACATTTTTCTGTCCACCAACAGATGCTCTAAAGGCATTAATTTAAAGAATACTATTAAAAACTTTTTATTGGAAAAAAAACAATTAATTATTTTGACAACTTTTTATATTTCTACTAAAAATAGTGTTAAAACTTTTCTAAAATGGTTTATTAATAATTATCACAAAGACACCGTTAACGGAACTATTTTATAAAATTACCACCTTTTCTTTTCACCATTCCCAATCAATCACTTCAACAAGTTTTGATTGAGTGAAAAAAATGGGGAAACCTGTAGTACTATTGATATCAAATAGCTGTTAATTTAATCCCTCTTTGTCTCTCTTTTAATTTTTTTATTAAATAGTTTAATCAGCTAGCATATGCCACCACACCGGCAGTGATCCAAAGAGCCACTAGAGGACACAATCTTCACCGATTATCTGTGCATGTTGTTTTTTTGATGAACAACTTTGTGCATGTTGTTAAGCCATTGACATTTTCATTTAGACTTAGTGTGCATTTGGATTTGGATGAAAATTATAAATTATTGTACTATTTAATTTATTTTTGCTACCATTTATGGGTCCTACTGCACTTTTTGTACTATTCATGAGCCTCACTGTACTATTTCAACTAATTTTTACCTTTATCTATAGTACTTTCAACAATAAATTTTCAGTTTCAGCAAAATAAATGGTAGTCAAATAGACTCCTAGTAAGCAATCAAGTTGTGTGTTTAGAAAAATAAAATTAGGTATAAGTTTGCCGGTCATTTAAGATTCAGATAGAAAGGGATTGTTCAACAAGTGATTTTTGGATCCCAAACTATGTCACAACCTTGAGGTGATATAGTATGAGTAGTTGTCTATCACTTACATAATAAACCCACAATTTTTTATCCACCACTCGCACTCTACCACATCATATTTGTGACAAAAAAGTGCAAAATAATTTGTAATTAATCCTAGAAAAAATTGGTTAGGTTTAAGTTGATCTCTTTGAGTTCAAATGGGATAACATATTTTTCTTTTATAAAATGATGAATTGGCATGGCTTTACAATCTTGGTATTCATTTTTTATGTGAGGAGATTGTCTAACTTGATTTTCCGCCTAGAGGGTTTGGTTTGGACTAGCCCACTGTGCATGAACAACCCACCTAATTTGAACACTACATGACTATCCCCGGTACACTAGCGAGGAGAGGAACATTAATGATATATTATTGTGGCAAAAAAGTGTGAAATAATGTGTAATTAATCCTAGAATAATTGGTTGGGTTTAAGTTGATATCTTTGAGTTCAAATGGGATAACATATTTTTCTTTTATAAAATGATGAACTAGCATGGTTTTACAATCTTGGTATTCATTTTTTATGCGGAGGAGATTGTCTAACTTGATTTTCGGCCTAGAGGGTTTTGGTTTGGACTAGCCCCCTGTGCATGAACAACCCACCTAATTTGAACACTACATGACTATCCCCAGTACACTAGCGATGAGAGGAACATTAATGATATATTATTGTGGCAAAAAAGTGTGAAATAATTTGTAATTAATCCTAGAATAATTGGTTGGGTTTAAGTTGATCTCTTTGAGTTCAAATGGGATAACATATTTTTCTTTTATAAAATGATGGACTGACATGGTTTTACAATCTTGGTATTCATTTTTTATGCGGAAGAGATTGTCTAACTTGATTTTCCGCCTAGAAGGTTTGGTTTGGACTAGTCCATTGTGCATGAACAACCCACCTAATTTGAACACTACATGACTATCCCCGGTACACTAGCGATGAGAGGAACATTAATGATATATTATTGTGGCAAAAAAGTGTGAAATAATTTGTAATTAATCCTAGAATAATTGGTTGGGTTTAAGTTGATCTCTTTGAGCTCAAATGGGATAAAATATTTTTCTTTTATAAAATTATGAACTGGCATGGATTTACAATCTTGGTATTCATTTTTTATGCAGAGGAGATCGTCTAACTTGATTTTCTGCCTAGAAGGTTTGGTTTGGACTTAGCCCACTGTGCATAAGCAACCCACCTAATTTGAACACAAGAACACTACACAACTATCCCCGATACACTAGCAATGAGAGGAACATCAAAGTTATGATCCAACAACTAATGGTTTGTTTGGATGGAAAGGGAGTGGGGAAGAGTAGAGTAGAATAAAGTACGTAGAGTAGATTTGGCTAAAATTAGTCTATTTTCAACCTACTCTACTCTCCTTTAATCCAAATGGGTTTTAAGTGAGCTCGTGGTACTACTATTAGCATAAAAGTCAGACAATTAAAACACAAGCTACATTCACATGAAACAATAGACAAAAGTCAAGATCCTTACCCATGACTAGAGTATGCCAAAATCAATGCCCATTAAAGAGTAACATGTGCAATCGTCAAGTTTTATAAATTTACAGTTTTTCCACCAGAACGAGGTATGAAAAATCCCTATTCTAAAAGAGAGATTTTCCTTTAATAAGGTCACTAACTAAAGCATCAGTAGCCTTCAGAATTACACATCGGTGTCAACAAGATTCACTTTCTCATGTCTTGTATGTACTCCACCATTAGGTGTCTGTTTCCAGGTTAGCCATTCACATGGCCCCTTATTCATCAATTGGCACTAAGCCACCATCACTTCCCTAGAGTGAAAGCTCACATGACTTAGACCACCCAATAAAGGATGTCAAACACACAAACACCCTTGGGTCTCCACAAGCAAGGGATTTACTTCCATGTGAGATGGTGGTTAAATATATTTGATACATGGTATTCTAGTCATGGCTGGTTTGATATAGTTTGATGCCTAAGGCAGTAAATTTAAATGATCCTTTTATAATGAAATATCAATTAAATAAATTTATTTAATATTAACCAAAATAAGGTTAATTCGATAAATTGAATTCCTAATTTGACGAATTAATTAACCAAACCAAGATTAATTTTATATAGAGAATCAAATATGTATATATATATATATATATATATATATCATAGTTCATGCATAAAACTTCTCAAGCTAACTATTCAGAGAGGGATAGAGATTGCTCGATGTATAGCCAAATAAGAGATTAGTGGGTGACTAATGTTAACAACTTACCATGTAGAATACCCGTTTATGAAAATTAAAATTTTAAGTAATTTGAAAAAATTAATTATCATTGATGACTCGAGATATTTACAAAATTTTATTTTTCAAATAGTTCAGGTTTCAATCGGTCTATGTTAGGCATGGTTCTGTGTGCTTGTATGATGGTATATGGTAGTACTGAAAAGGCTATGGTAGTATTGGTAAAAGGCTATGGTAGTATTGGTAGTGTAAGTAGTATAAGTGCATAAGGCCTATATCAGTAAGTGCATAAGTGCCTATATCAGGTACATGTATGTGACAGACTTGTAGTGTATAGTGTAAAGGGAGAATTGTGATGTCATGGGTTAAACGAGTTAGTTAGTCAGTCCAGGATAGTTAGAAGTTAGTTAGAGGACTGTGATGTCATTGACAGCTGGAAGTTGGTGTATAAGAGGAGAGGCCATTGTATACTGAAAATGCAAGCAAGCAAATACCATCTGAAGCCAATTCTTTTTCCTTTCTCTTTCTTTGTTTTCCTTTCTCTTTCTCTGTTTCTTTTTCCTCAATTCTTGGAGCCCCAGCTGACCTCGAATCCAGCTACACTCAACCTTAACAGTCTAATATTTTAGAAATTCTATAATAAGAGGGAAATTTTTTGAATAACCATTTAAAAGAAACCAATAATTAATATAAAATTTGGATCTTTCTATAATATGGGATAAGATCTTTTCATAAAGGGGTGCGGGCTTTTAATAAAAGGGCCTTGGGCCTAGTAGCCACTAGGATGTCACTTAGCCGCAAGAAAATTTTGGATCATTAAAGAACCCTCATTATAAGGTTGAATCACATTCTTGTACTACAGCCACGTGTCACTTGACCATAAAATACCCTCAGCAACTACCAATCACGTTCTCCTATAATGTTTTAACTCAATTGGTATGTGCTGCCAATCAAAAACACATGCTATATAGAAGTTGCTCAATCTTTTAATAAAGAAAAAAAAAAGGGTATAAGCTAGCCATGGCTTTCTATAAGCATCTCTTCATTTTGTCTTTGGTTTTAGCATTGCCACTCAAGCATGGAAATGAGGCTAGCAGCTCGCCACATTTTGGATGCAACTCCGGCATTGACAAAGCCAACAATCCCAACTTTGGTCAAGCCCTCAAACTCAATGCCACAATTGCCAAGCAGTACGAACCCAAGATTTTAAGCTACCGGAAGCCGGAAAAAAAATAAATAAATAAATAACATTCATATATTATTAATGTGGGGCCCAAATAATTTATGGGCCGGGCCTGTTTACCCGTGAAGGGGGCCAGAGGCCCAAGCCAAGGAAAGGCTATGGCCCAAGTTCGGCGGGATAGCCTTGAGATTCAGCCGAGGACAGTTCTGTCCTCGGCAAACCCAAAGTCCCACCGAAGAGAGGGGCAAAAATGGTATAGGACTAAGTTTGAAAGGAAATCTAAAATATCCGGGGAAAGCTGCCCTTACTGCCATTCAATGCTCTGAACCTGACAGAGCCGCATTCTTTGGCTTTTACAACCACCCCCGACGACTTTGAGTATGGGCTGATGGGACAAGTATCAGTCTTGGGAAGGTTGACCCTATACGTGGACGAAGGACAATGAACGCAGGCAGATATAAAAGGAAAAATAAGTAACCTAAAGAAGGGGCTGGGAAAAATGGCCAAAACCCAGAGCCTCCCAGCCCACCTCCAGGAGAAAGGTTCCAGGGGTAAAGATAACCTAGACACGAATGAATACCACGAAAAACCCACCGCCTGGCGACCAGGGCCTAGCCTTTCAAACCCACGCTCTACAAATGATATTGTTTGGGCCTTTTTACGTGCGAACCCGACACTGTTACGGTCTGTCGCGAATCGTGTCCTTACAATTGGCGCCGTCTGTGGGGAAGGCTTGTGCGTTGGCATAGGCGGTAGGTCGAGATAGTTCCTTTGTCATTTCTAACAATTGGTTGTAGAGTTTTAGCGTAAAGTTCTGCTAGGGGCTATACTTCTTAACTAGGGGCATGGCTGAGGAGCTAACTCCCCTAAAGCCAGGGTCCCCCGTAAAGAGAAAACTAGGTGCTTGGTAGCGTTAATCGCATGGATAAACTCTAGGGGCTTGACTGAGGAGCTAACTCCCCTAAAAGCCAAGGTCCCACGCATGAGGAAAACTAATTTTTGGACAGAACGAGGGCATTGCATAGTCCTCGGACTCAAGCCTATGGGGAAACCAACTACTTGGATGAGGAAAACTAGGTTTTGGACAGAACCAAGGCATTGCATAGTCCTCGGACTCAAGCCTATGGGGAAACCAACTACTTGGATGCAGAAAACTAAGGCTTTTTGGGCGAACCAGGCATTGCATAGTCTCGGACTCAGCCTATGGAAACCAACTTACTTGGATGAGGAAAACTAGGTTTTGGACAGAACCAAGGCATTGGCATAGTCACTCGGACTCAAGCCTAGGGGGAAACCAACTACTTGGATGACCGAAAACTAGGTTTTTTGGGCACAGAACCAAGCATTGCATAGTCCTCGGACTCAAGCCTATGGGGGAAACCAATACCTGGATGAGGACTAGGTTGGGACAGAAACCAAGGCATTGCATAGTCCTCGGAATCAAGCCTATGGGGAATAACCACACTACTTGGATGGACTAGGTTTTGGAAGAACCAAGGCAATTGCATAGTCCTCGGACTCAAGCCTATGGGGAAACCAACTACTTGGATGAGGAAAACTAGGTTTTGGACAGAACCAAGGCATTGCATAGTCCTCGGACTCAAGCCTAGGGGGAAACCAACTACTTGGATGAGGAAAACTAGGTTTTGGACAGAACCAAGGCATTGCATAGTCCTCGGACTCAAGCCTAAGGGGAAACCAACTACTTGGATGAGGAAAACTAGGTTTTTTGGCAGAACCAAAGGCATTGCAATAGTCCTGGACTCAAGAACTATGGGGAAACCAACTACTTGGATGAGGAAAACTAGGTTTTGGACAGAACCAAGGCATTTGCATAGTCCCTCGGACTCAAGCCCTAGGGGAACCAACTACTTGGATGAGGAAAACTAGGTTTTGGACAAGAACCAGGCATTGCATCAGTCTCGACTCAAGCCTATGGGGAAAACCAACTAACTTGGATTTGAGGAAAACTAGGTTTTTGGACAGATACCAAAGGCATGCATAGTCCTCGGACTCAAGCCTATGGGGAAACCAACTACTTGGAATGAGGAAAACTAGTTTGGACAGAACCAAGCATTGCATAGTCCTCGGCCTCAAGCCTATGGGGAAAACCAACTACTTGGATGAGGAAAACTAGGTTTTGGACAGAACCAAGGCATTGCATAGTCCTCGGACTCAAGCCTATGGGGAAACCAACTACCTGGATGAGGGAAAACTAGGTTTTGGACAGAACCAAGGCATTGCATAGTCCTCGGACTCAAGCCTATGGGGAAACCAACTACTTGGATGAGAAAACTAGGTTTTTGGACAGAACCAAGGCATTGCATAGTCTCGGACTCAAGCCTATGGGGAAACCAACTACTTGGATGAGGAAAACTAGGTTTTGGACAGAACCAAGGCATTGCATAGTCCTCGGACTCAAGCCTATGGGGAAACCAACTACTTGGATGAGGAAAACTAAGTTTTGGACAGAATCAAGGCATTGCATGGTCCTCGGACTCAAGCCTATGGGGAAACCAACTACTTGTAAGGAAAAACTACATTACATGGACTTTAGGATTTATCCGAGGAAAACTCTCCACTAACAATTGGGTTAGTTCCCAAATTGCGAGGATTCTCAAGTCTGCTTTCGGGTCTGCAGCACCAAAGGGATCGATGCAATATAGAGCAATATGTCGCCTGAAAAACAATCTGAGTTCTCTACTGCTCAGTCAACTCCTCGGACGGTATTCTCGCACTTATCACAGAATATTCAATTGTTACCTCGGTTAGTTTCCTAAGTTTAACTTACTATGAATTATCGTCGTAATGCCTGGTAGTGTTGGTAAATCAGAATTAGTTGGGTTATGTTTCAAGGTTTCCCGCTCTAAGTATCATTGAAGAAACACACACATGGAGCACACCCTTTCACAAAGTAGTGTTGCAAAAAGAATAGTATTCAAAACAAGTAAATAAATTTCCCTTTTTACTAAAACAAAGAAATAGTACAGCGTACAATGAAAAGCTGGAATCAGCTTATGTCAAAACTCACTACATAATTGAAAAGGAAAGATACAAGAGAATGAGATAAAGCCGAGGAGGTAGCACAGAGGAGAGGTTGGCTACTGCTTCAAGACCTTGTTCTTCCTCAATGCTTTTGCATGCCCATAACTCAGGCAGCAAAAGAACCCAACTTGAGCCTCACACCGCTGAAGGAAAGGTGCAGGGAGCCGGGAGTTGAGGAGCCTTCACCAAAAATTTGCCTGCAACAAGGCAGAGGTGATGATGGCGGAGAATCTTTCTTCTGACACACCAAAATTCTGGCATGAACAGAACCTGCTTCGGATTTTGACTAAAAGAGGGAGAAACACCCTTTCCCCTCTGTCGAAACGGAATATTCCCTTGAATTTATGCCTCCTTTGCTCGTACCTCACTATTTTGAGTCTCAGGAGGACACGGCGCCTCTGTGGCGGAGAGAGTTCCTTTTCTCCAACCCTCGCCTCAAACATGATATACTAAGGGAGGAAACTGAAGGATTTGTGCGTAATTAAAAAAACTGTCTCTCCTATTTATTTAAAAAGATAAGGTGGTGGCATTTAATTCACGCAGCGTCCCAAGGAACGCTACAGACAAAATATCTCCGGCTCGATTTCCAACGCCATCTGCAACCATGAGATTAAAGGAGTCTCGTGAAGGCGCACCTCGAACACTGGGACGCCAAAAAGTACCGCGTGACCAAAGACTACGGAAATACCTCTTAATTTGTGGGCCTAGTAAATTCGCGGCCCAGGCCCGTTTTGCATGGGGGCCCAGGGACTACGGCCCAAACCGAGGAATAGCCGTTGCCGAGGGCAACCTCTTGCTCGGCACCTTGTGAAATACCTGAGGAAAGAGAGAAACTGAACTATGGTCCTCGGACTCAAGCCTATGGGGAAACCAACTCCTCGGATGGGGAAAGTCCTCGGCTCAAACACTGTAAAACGTTAAGGCCAATAAGAGTGTTAGGATGATGGCGGGACGCTCCACTATTCGGTAGCCTAAGGGGGCTGTTCACTTTTGCGGGTGATATGTCTTCGAATGATTACTTCCTACACTGCATAGAGCATCCAGTTCTAATCTCGGCATTGTTTCGGGCAAGTATCGTTATTCACAGGTACGCATTGCTATGTCAAACAATTCTATCAGAGTTATGGTGACATCTTTTTATTAGCAACTATTTTGGCCTTAGTTGTCATTGATTCAAATGCTATATTATTGTGCCGAGCAGCGCTTGCAAATTTGTAAAAACATAGAGACAGAACATGCGAAGTAAAATAACAACAATTTTTATTAATATGAAAAATTATTACAACGTACAAAGAGGGGCTCAAACAAGCCTATACAAAAGGTGAACTGCCGAAGCAACGATAACATCCGCAGTACAGATAAGTAAACAGTCAGGTGTCTTTTAAACTCGTCTTCAAAGTCTCTCCAATCTCTGCCTCAGTATTGCTCATATTGAGAGAAGAACCTTCTTTGGAAAAAGATGAAGGAGAAGGAAGAAGAAGATGGAGGAGATGAATGAAGAAGATGGAGGAGATGAATGAAAAGAAGGAGGAGAAGAAGAGAGAAGAGATGAAAAGAAAGAAAAAGGAGTAAAAGAGGGAGAAGGAAAAGCACCAGGATGGATCTGGTGCTGGGAAGACTAAGAAAGAGAGGCGGAAGGAGGCGCCAGTGAACGAAGAGAGGAAGAAGCAGGGGCGCTTGGACCCTGCTTCAGTCCTGACTCCTAACACATTGGAGCCATATTAGGTATGCTCATGAGAGAGCGGATGGTACCGATGATGGGTGTCCTCGACTCAGTCACGCCGAAGGTTTGACGTGACGAGTCCCTGCTTCGGATTTTGGCTGAAAGAAAGGTGAGGTTGATTTTGAGTCTTCGCCATCCCTGCCCTGACCGAGCCATTATGAACTTTATTGGAACGTGGCGTGTGCGAGAGGGGTATGGCTCCTTCATTACTCGTTGTTATGGTAAAGTGTATCACGATTTAGTGTATAAACTGGTAGGTAAAATAAACTCTAGAGGAGGCCAAGTATTTCGAATCTCAGAAGGATGAAAAGGGATTCTTTGCAAAAACAATAAACTCCTACCTTCCTTCTTATACAGAGGGTGGAGCGGGAGGCATTTAATAGGTTCAGATCTCCAAAGGAATCTGCAAACACAAACATGCCGGTTCCACTTCTCCACCTCATCAAAACAAACCGTCGAGTTAAAGTAGTCTCGTAATTAGAGGTCATTAAAAGCGCGTTTTTGGATACCCAAACGATAAGAACGCATCAAGAGTAAAGTCAAAAGACTGTCTCGTAGACCGTTGCATTTCCTGGGCAGATGAAGAGCCGCCAGCATTATTGATAGGCCGAATTGACTGGGCCATGATAAGGGCTCGGTGCTACCAAAACCCCCCTTTCCAACCAAGAGGTTGGACAGCAGGGTTTTGAGGGGCTATTGTGGGGCCCAAATAATTTATGGGCCGGGCCTGTTTACCCGTGAAGGGGGCCAGAGGCCCAAGCCAAGGAAAGGCTATGGCCCAAGTTCGGCGGGATAGCCTTGAGATTCAGCCGAGGACAGAACTGTCCTCGGCAAACCCAAAGTCCCACCGAAGAGAGGGGCAAAAATGGTATATGACTAAGTTTGAAAGGAAATCTAAAATATCCGGGGAAAGCTGCCCTTACTGCCATTCAATGCTCTGAACCTGACAGAGCCGCATTCTTTGGCTTTTACAACCACCCCCGACGACTTTGAGTATGAGCTGATGGGACAAGTATCAGTCTTGGGAAGGTTGACCCTATACGTGGACGAAGGACAATGAACGCAGGCAGATATAAAAGGAAAAATAAGTAACCTAAAGAAGGGGCTGGGAAAAATGGCCAAAACCCAGAGCCTCCCAACCCATCTCCAGGAGAAAGGTTCCAGGGGTGAAGATAACCTAGACACGAATGAATACCACGAAAAACCCACCGCCTGGCGACCAGGGCCTAGCCTTTCAAACCCACGCTCTACAAATGATATTGTTTGGGCCTTTTTACGTGCGAATCCGACACTGTTACGGTCCGTCGCGAATCGTGTCCTTACAATTAAAAAATTATAAATATTCAAAATTGTTATTTCTAAATATATTAGAGATGCAATCATTTACCAACAGGAAAAAAACAAAAAAAAAATAATGTTTTTTTTTTTTTTTAATACTAGACTGGCTATGATTTTGTTGTTGTTGTTGTTGTTGTTGTTGTTGTTGAAGTTAGAGTATTCACAGTAGTGGTGCTAAAAATTTTAGTTTTTAGCACCTCAAAAAGCTACTCTATCTATTTTACCACCTCACTTTACAATACATCTAATATCAAATGTTCTATTTTTTTTTTATCACTTCATCTAAAATAACATAAAAAACTCATAAAAATAATAAAAGAAGAGAGAGAATTTGATTTTTTTAATTAAAGGAAGAAATATAATCTTAATTAAATATTTTATTTTATTTTTGACTCAAACAAAAAGGGTTGACCCTTGACCCATCCTATTTTTTTCGGGTCAACCTGACCCGACCCAACTAACTTGTGAATTGTCCCTTTTAAAAATTTTATTTTTTATGGTAAAATACTAATAAAAGTAAGACATAGTTGGTTTACTTTTTTGTTATGGGCTTTACATTGCAAAACCCAAACTCAATTAATAAATATAAATGCACATGATTTTGTTTTCAAATAAAAATATTTTTTTTTTTTGAATTACGCTGTTAAAAAAATGTATTTATATTTAATGCCATTCAAATATAATGGTCTTAAGAAAACAATTGAGACTTTTATTTTGTTGCATGCAAACACATTGAAAGATGATGATTAAGGCATTTTTCTTGCTTCAATAACGCGATAAGTAAAGATTTTTAGATATTAAAGGACAAAGCATATATCAAGATAATCTAGTTGCAGTAAACTTAACACATATATTTGAAATTATAGACATGTATGAAAAATATTCATAGTGTAAAAAGAGTAAACCCGAAGTATATCAATGAAATTATGTACAAATTATAGATACTTAGGCATGTTTTCTAACAGTTGATAGCCAAAAATAAAAGGCTTTTAAAAATAGAAGATGATATTTTTTGGAGTGTATATTGCTTATCAATAACATAATATGACCATGTTTAAATAAGCTTACAATCAAATTTTGATGTATATTTTAATAGAGTGCCAATTACAGTGTATCAAACACAACTATTAGATTATTTTTCAAGATATTAGATTAGTTTTCATGTTTTTAATTTTTTTATATGTTTTTATTCTTTGTCAAATTACCTGGCCAATTAGTTATTTGTAATTTTGTTTTATATTTTGGAATATTGATATTGTGTAGTAGTGAAACTTGTTTATTTATTTTAATTTTAGATTTTCAAAGAGTAGACTAGTCTCCTTTTTGTTTGTGCTATTTATTTTGATTAGAAATGTTAGGATTTGTATAATTTAATAATTAACGATCAAGTATTAATTTGTTTACCTGAGCTCTTTCTTGATATGGGTCGTGAATTCAAACCAAGTTATGTATTTCACACCAAGTAATTTGCTACATGATTTACCAAGTCGCAAATACATATATTTTTTTCAATAAAAAAATTCATGTGAAAAATATGGGTTGACCCGATCCAACCTGCAACCCGATTGACCCGGCTTGTTTTTAACCTACTTAAAATTACTCTTTTATTTATTTATTTATTTTTTTACCCGAACCAATTTTCAACCTGAACCTTGCCCGACCCAACCTACCTGTTTGCCACCTCTACTTCTAGTTGACCTAATAATTTGAGTTATTCTAGAATCACAACCAATTACACATCAATTTTCACCACCGCACACCCTTGGTACGATGGTCACTTCACAAGTATAAGTGCTTGTGGAGTGTGGAGGGCAAGGGTTGGGGTTCAAGTCTCCAAGAGAGAGATTCACACACATATACACTTAGATTAGGCTAGAGTAGAATTCTATCTTGTATCAAAAAAAAAATTACACATCAATTTTCACAACTATTTAATGTGATAGACTGTAATTGGTTGCTTATTATTTTCACATGGACCCACCATATTTTTTCTACTACTCACAGTTAGCCATATCAAATAGTTGTGAAAATAAATGTAAAACTGATTGTGGTTTTAGAATTTAGTTTCTCATAAATAAGGGGGAACTAATAGACATTTTAAATTGCCAAATACTTCCCATAAAAAAATAATAATAATAAAAAGTCCCAAAATACTAATTACACTCGGCCCAATAGTGAAAATCCCACTTCCCACCGAGTTAGGATCCCCATGAAATTAGACTCAATTCAAGACAAATTCTTGATCTGGGCTTTAGTAATTCATGAAGAGCCCAAGAAAGAGTGGGAAGAATCCCATTAAATATTGGTTATATCTGAGGTAGAGGGAGTCACACTATGGCTAAGCAAAAGCACCGGCCCAAAGAGAAAAATAAAAGAGTGCAATGAAGAAGATGAAGTTGTTAATACGAATTTGTGAAAGCTTGTTGACAGAGCTCAATTAAAAAATTTTAGTGGGAAAAAAAGCCAAAACAGATGTATAAAAAAAAAAAAAACAAACAAATGAGAATTAATAGAAAAAGAAGATAATAACTCAACCAAAAAAAAAAAAAAAAAAAACACAAGAAGAAGAAGAAGAAGACAAATGTTTCCAAAAGGGTGGAACTTTTTGTTCCTCCTTTTCTCTCTAATTTTCTCCTGGTTTTGGCATATTGCATATTGGTGGGCTTGGAGAGAAAACCCTAAGGCCTCACTAGTTTTCTCTCATATTTTCTCCCACAACCAAACACATGAAAATATTATTTTATCTCTGCTTTTCTCTTTCACTTTTCCATCTCTCCCAAAATCACCCCAGCCAAACCTAAAACTTAGATAATCCGCCCATAACAGACAAATATGCAGAAATATATCATATGAAAGAAGTTTAAGGGATTTCTACCAAGGGTAGGGCTTAACTTCAGTGCACTCGCGCCGACACAATATGAACACGTCAACCATTTCCTTCTAACAACATTAAAAAAAAAAAAAAAAAAATGGCAGACGCTTCAAATGCTTCAAAGGATCAAGTTAAGTTTGTACAATTATAAAATTGAACTATGAAATGGACCCATCGATAGTTTTCTCAATATATATATATATATATATAGACGATGGGCTAATATATAATGTGCCCTACGTGAGTTGAAGCCATTCGTCTAACTTGGCTTATAATTGAAGTTGCAACCAATCCAAGAGAAGAAGGTAAACTATGTAACCAATCCTTTCTAAACCATTCCGTGGAGACAACTCATTAACTTCACAATTTTGCTTTAAAAATCTTTAAGAGTCTTCAAAGTTCATACACATTCTCTCTATAAAAACCCAATTGGTATGTGCTGCTAATAAAAAACACATGCTATATAGAAGTTGCTCAATCTTTTAATTGAGAAAAAAAGAAGAACGTATAAGCTAGCCATGGCTTTCTATAAGCATATCTTCATTTTGTCTTTGGTTTTAGCATTGCCACTCTCAAGCATGGAAATGAGGCTAGCAGCTCGCCACATTTTGGATGCAACTCCAGCATTCACAAAGCCAAAAATCCCAGCTTTGGTCAAGCCCTCAAACTCAATGCCACAATTGCCAGGCACCCAAAATCCCTCTCGGCGTTTCTGGCACTACACCAAAGGATCCGAGTTCCATGTCTGCCGACTCTGCAGAAAGCCACATTACCAGCTATCACTAAGGGCCTAATCAACATTGCAGTAACCAATAAGGGTACGTTTGATACACTGTAATAACTCCTGTAATGAAATAGTTATTCATATGTAATATCAATTCGGTCATTTGGTTGCATCTTTACTACATGGATTAGTTATTACATTGAAATAACTATTCTTTAAGTTGAAGAATAGCTATTCCTCTTTAAAATGGATGTAATAGCTATTCCTTAGTGTATATAATAGGTTTTAAAATTAATATATTTCTAAAAATATAAACTTTCCTTATATATCATCTTTTACAAGCTTTCTATATGTAACAACCAAACTTATGAATAGTAATAGTTATTCCATTATAATATTTTTTATTTCCAGTAATAAAGATTACTATTCCTAATGTAATTTACATTCAGTGTACCAAACGTACCCTAAGTTTGCCAAAAACACATATGCATGCAGTTCTCAAAGAGTCAAAGTGACACTACCTTTCGAAGTCATATATAGTTTACTTCTAAAATAAATGACTCTGGATGTGAGGGAGTGGTACAAGTCCTTCTATCCTTGCATGGTTTGTTGCTATACTATTCGGGTTGTCCCCAGTTAGTGTATGTACACTTGCTACAAATAATTATTCAAATAAAATAAGTCATTTTATGCGCGATATTTTTCATTTCTTGAAAAATTTTCCTCCATTGTGAATTTGGACCGGATTTGTGAATTTTAGGCCTTTGGGAATTTGACATATGTGTATATATATATATATATAATATATATATTTTTTTTTGGATGTAAATTACAAAAACCTATCTTAAGATTTGGAGAAGTTGTTCCTCCCTTAAACTTAAAAAAATGACACTTTGGTCTCCAATTATTTGAGATTTTGAAGAAATCAATAAATTAATCATTTTATAATAAAAGTAACATAATATTCTAATTTTTGAAAAAATTCCATTTAACCAAACCTAGCCATAGTTAGTGAAAGATTTTAAGGTTAAATATTATTTTTCTTGTCATCAAACTTAAAAAAAAAAAAAAAAAAAAAAAAAAAAAAAAAAAAAAAAAACAATTCCTATTGCAACTCCTAGTAGATCTACAGGCCATGTACCTCTAGTAACTCTCTCTTTCCCTCTGAAATTTTTACAGTACTACTACACAAACAATTCACCAATTTTTCAAAATTTAAAATATTCTATTACTAGTATTAACAAAATGATTAATTCATTGATTTCCTTCAAAACTTAAGGGATGGAAGTGTCATTTCCCTTAAGTTAAGGGTCAAAGTATCACTTTCCTAAACTACAAAGGAAAGTTTTTGCAAGTTGCCCCAATTTAGACCCTTTTGACTTGGGGCCCACTTCACTTGTTCAGTGTCAACGTAAACAGGGATGACAAAAATTCCCCTTAACCTGCAATGCTCCGAATGTGTGTGTATATATATATGTTTTTTGTTTAATAAATATTTAAAATATATATAATTTATTTTTTTATACCTATCCTCTTGTAATAAATTTTTGTACATATTCTATTGCCATCCCCAAAACATTTTTTTTCCCCTTTCCTTTTGCACTCTTGTTGTTGTTATTTTCATTTCTCTTTCATATTTATCTCATTAATGTTAAAACCACTTCATTTGGAATGGTAAAGTACCTCAACCTGCCCCCTTGCCTTCTGACCTGTCTCACTCCCATCCCAAAGTGATCTTGCTTTGTCCGTGGCCATTCCTAAATTTGTAAATATTCAATTTTAGGCCCCTTTTTTTTTGTTGAAAATATATATTTTCTAGGTTGATTAGAGAACTAGCATTAGGGGGTGTAAACACCTCCTAGTTGCTATTTTACAACTCAAGACACTCAAAACCCACTTCATCTAGGTTATATACCTAAAAAAATTTGTAACCTTGCTAAGGTTGCATATATGCAACCTTACTGTTCATGGGTTGTAAAGAGAAAAAAAAAAAAAAATTAATCTTGTAGTTATGTGTGAAGAGAAAAAGATAGTGGGAGGAAAGAGAGAGAAGATTACTTTTTATTATTTTATTAGGTAGTTTATATTATTTATTGGGTTGTATGTAAAAATAAGAGCTTGGATGTTGGATGAATTGTAAAATGAGTTGGTAAAATAGATAAAGTGGTGTTTGAAGATGCAAAAAAAAAATATATATATATATATATATATATATATATATATATATTTACATCCTCAAATGCTAGTGCTCTTATAATTGATCGCAAAATTCAGATCTGGATTTAATTTTAGAAACTTTAAGTCCAACTTTATATGAAACAATAAAAGGCCGACAACACTAAAAGAGCCCAACAAGAATGCTCGAAATTGACTGGCCCTGATTGAACACTAACTCGCAGTACTGTATAGTGTACAAGGTTTTTTTTTTTTTTTTTTTTGATGAATTTGTTCACGGGTTTTCTACATCCCGAATGTGTGTGTATATATATGTTTTGGTTTTTTTTTTTTTTTTTTTTTTTTTTTTTTTTTTTTTTTTTTTTTTTTTAAGAAACGATATATATATTTTAGTTAAACATATAATTTAAAATTATATATATTATTCTATGATTTATATTTTGTACATATTATATCTCAAAACACTTTTTATTTTTTTATTTTAACAATCATGCTTACTTTCATTTCTACCTCATTAATGCGAAGCCACCTCATTTAGGATGACAAAATACCTCCAACCTGCCCTCTTGTCATCTGACTAGTCTCGCTCTTGCCCCGAAGTGAGGAGGGGCAAGGACAAGGCACCTATAAGCCAAACCCTACCTTGTTAGTTGCCAAAGTTTTTGTACTACCACAAAAAATACACAATTTTTGCCACAATTTTCCTATACTATGATTACTTGTCACTTTCACATGAACCTAATAATATTTTTTTTTTCCAATCACAGTCAACTACATAAGGTAGTTGTGGAAAAAATTGTGCATTTTTTGTAGTACTTTATTTTGCCATCCCCAGGCTAAATTAAGCTAAAAAACTAACAGTTCGGTTTGGTCTAGAAAAATCCCTAACCCTAACCCAACAACACCGACCGAACACACTTGCTCATCTCCACTGAGGCCAGAATTGCAATTTTTCTTTTTCTATAAATTGAGTATTAATTCTACAACTGTTCTCATAGTTTGAAATAATATCCTTATTCCCAGCAATGAATCTCTGGGAGCAACATCTGCTTTTAAGAACAAACATGACCAAAACGAAAAGATGGATAAGAAACCCAAACATCAACGTTTACAATATTGAACTCAAAGCAACATACAAGACAGATTACACATAATAAAATGCAATAGTGTACTTAAACACATTTATGTGGCCCTTGAACAACATTTTAGACACAACCTTTCAGCAACTAATTGAGGCATTTATGTGATATGTTTTATTGCCTAAGGCTCCAGAATGATCTTCCCAAAAATTTTGTTTTCAGCATTCTTTGCCCAAGCATCTTCAAAATTGCTCAACGAGTACTTAGAGTCAATCACTGTCTTCACCTTCCCTTCCTTGACTAACTTGACAAGAAAATCCATATTCTCAGCCTTGCAACTAAAGAGAACTGGAATTAGCAGCTTCTTTGTGAAAGTAAGTTTCTTTAGAGCATAAGCCTTAACGGAACTAGGTGTAGGCTTTGCATCAAATATCTTTCCATTTGAAGCCAAATGGGGCTCAAAAGTTGACCAAGAAGTTGGTCCTCCACAGTGAATCACTATGTCATATTTCTTACCAGATGGGCTTTTCAGAGCTTGCCCATCTGGGGTGGTTTGGTCAACAACCTCATCAGCACCTAAGCTCTTGGCAAGGTCAATGTGTTCAGGTGCACAGGTTGCTGTAACATGTGCATTTCCAAGCTTCGCTAGTTGAATTGCATAGTTACCAACACTTTCTGAGCCATTAGTGATGAGAATGTTTGTGGGCTTTCCGGTTCCATCAAGCTTGAGACCCGCAGAGTCGGTGAGTGCTTGGTGAGCCATCAGACCAGCAGACGGTATGCCTGCACCTTCAGCTGCCGAAACTTCTAATGGCCTAATTACTGTCAAGTTCGCCTTAGCCACAGCAAACTCAGCTAGTCCACCTCCATTCTGTCAATGTATAAAATGCAAAGATGGATGTACTTGAATCAATAACTAAGGTGTGTGTATGGTGCTGGTGAAGCATATAATCATCAAGATAAATATAAATTCAGCACAATTGGATTTGCTAATATGCATGCATATGCAATTTCCCAACATTTCATATATTCCCTAAAGCTCAGATAATTCACCCATAACAGAAAATGATGTATAAATTAAAATTTTCTGTCTTATTTTTAGTGTTTCATTTTTTATATATTTAATTCATTTTAAACTTTGGTTATATTATAAAAAAAGAAAGTAAAAAACATGTCATGACAAGTTCAGGTTGGTATGTAAAGCATAATATTTAATACTAAAAGTAGAATATAGAATCTTATCCGACATGTATATTTTTTGTAAAACTTCTAAGTTGTAACATTAACTATTCATTTTAAAGGTAATCCACGTCATGAGATTTTTTTTTTTTTTTTTAAATTGTTTTATTCTATAGTTTCCTCTTTTTAATTGGAAACTACACATCATGAAGTAGAGGTCATTATTATGAATTTTCCCACACCCTTTCCCTTTAGCCCATAAGAACAATCTTAGAAATTAAAAATAAAATCTCTTATTAACAAGAAAACTTCTTGCACATAATGTGTTACAAACTTTTATTTTTAAAATTGGAAACATAACTTAAAGTCACATTTTCAGTTTATAATTAAAGTAACACACTGCGTTAAATAAACAATACCCATTAACAAAATTAGTGAAACAAGTATGAGGACTTAACAGCAAAACCAAGCATAGCTATGACTCTGTCACCAGGTTTGACATTTTTGACTCCTGATCCAACGTCAACGACCTCTCCTCCAATATCAGTACCTGTTCCAACAAAGAATGTCTTGATCAATAATAAAAAATTAAAAATTAAAAAATAAATTTTATTTAAAAAAAAAACATTTGAATCAACTTATATATATAATTGAATAATTTTGCAATGCTTCCAGAAAATTTAGAACACACAATTAACTATCATGAAACTCGGACATTCAATTGAATAAATTTAATATACAAGAAACAAAACTCATTTTTTAGGGTAATACTCCTAATCAGTATTTGATGGTCATAAGTAAGTCAAATAAATTACCATTTATCCAAAACTTAAAAATTTTGGAAAGTAGAAAACTTATAATCATGTAAATATTATTCTAGCATTTTCTTCATATGTGAGTTCAAGATTTCTCTTCAATGAGCAGGTCGAAATACAATATGGCCTGTTTTGATATATAATAATTACCCTTTCGCCTTAAAGACTCAAGTTGATAAGAAGTGAGAACAAAATTGTGTAATTATTTGTTCTAACAAAGTCAGTGTTAGAATTCAACATAACAACGCAAACTAAAACTTTAAACTGAGAGAAAACTTGAACCTATAGACGTAAATGAATGTATGGAAACACATCACTTATTATGATAATGGTTAAATAGTTACATTTAATTTTTTTTTTCTTACTTACTTAAACTTTTAGAACAAATTATAATTTATTATTGTATCAGAGAAAGTAATTTGAACTCAAATAATAATGGTTGATTAAATTCACCACAACATAACAGTTTAATCCTATGAGCTCTGCGATACATAGTAAAATCTAGGTAAATGAATAAAAAAAATAAAAAAATACCAGGTATATGAGGTAATTCACGAGGAAACATAGGCTTCACACCGCCCTGCTGAATCATCCAATCAATAGGACTAATACTGGCTGCTTCCACTTTAATCAAAACCTCATCTTTTTTTGGAGTGGGAACTGGGACTTCAACATACTGCACCAGCAATTAAATAATTAGTAAATTAATTGCAATAAAAGTTATATTTTTGTACATTTTTAAGTTTATTTTGATGGACTCATACCCAAAAAACAAAAAAAAATTCCCTCACTTTTTAACCAAGCAGTAAAGCAGACCCAAAACTTACTAAAATGCGCTAATTAATATAGCTTATTATGTAATGCTTTATTGCTCTTGAAAAAAGATGAGCAAAATGAAAGTGACAAGCTCAATGATACAATGTTTCATCAACTCTGCCTTGAAACATTGACTAGTTCTTTAGTTCAAAGGCTTAACCTTAATCAGTCTTCCACTTGATCCTTTCTCAAATTTCAAAAGTGATCTTCAACTTCAACTATAACGTCGAAACATTGCATGTCTTTACTTGAAATTAAGATGAACCATGAAACAAGTAACCAACAAACTAGCAAAGTTTCCAAACCTCCCTTGTGATCAAAAAAGAGAAATTTCAGTGTGTGCACATGGGTATGCACGTTTCCAGCTACTCAATGAATGAATATGGTGACAAGGAAAAAAAAAAAAAAAGTCAAATCCTCCAAATTGGGTGACAATAAAACTGAAAACATGATAAACGTTTTTATCATAAAATTAATCATTTTAAACTGTGACGAGGAAATAATGAATTTAATTATTTAATCTAACACTCTTCATTCATATGTGTGAGTTTAAACTATCATTGTTAATTAGGACCTAACATGCATGTGGTGATTTTTTAGTGTCTGTTTAGCAAAAATTATTTTAATTTGCTAACTTATTTTACTATTTAATTTAGTTTTGCTACTGTTCATAGATTTTACTGCACTTTTTGATACTATTTATAAGTCTCATTATATTATTTCAGCTAACTTTAATCTTTATCTACAATACTTTTAGCAAAAAATTTTAAGTTTCAGCAAAATAAGCAGATCTTAAACGGACCCTTAAAATGAATGTTAGGTGGAAATAGAATTGGAACTGATAACTTCTTTCTATGACACTATAATAAATTGCTAATTGTCCAAAAAATGATAAAGTTAATCTAATCCAACACATTTTCCTCCATTACATTCTTTTTCTGGAAAAAAAAAAAAAGCACAAACTAAACCTTGCATCACTGAAAGTTCTTTGTCAGCCATTACAAGACATTAACATAAAAATTTTCAAACTGTGAATTTGAAAGAACCTCAAACAAAACTTATAAATAAGAGAGAGAGAAGGAAAATTAAAGAAATGGATATGGAAGTAACCTTCAAATCACTGGGACCTCCACCACAATTAGTGTAATGAACTGCGTGCATAAGCTTGCCTGCCATACTCTCTCTGTTTACAGAAGAAAAGCTTAACGTGAGTTTGTGTGTGTGTGTATGTGTGAGGTAGGACAAGAAGAGGACTAGATAATAGAGGTTCTCTATTCAAAATTTTTGGGGTGGCTTTATAGTAGAGCGAGAACTTCGGGTAAAAATGGTGAATTGGTGATAGTAAAATTGAGTAAACTAGGATTATTGGATTTTCTTATATAATAACTCCACGCCATTGACTTTGGACTGAGTAGTGTGCAAAAAATGTAATATTGTCCTAATGAGAAGTTCTAGAATGACCATCACAGCAGCTGTGAAACCTAAGAGAATAAGTATTGACATGAAATGAGCCGTAAGATATTAAGATATCAATACATCTAAGAAGACTCTCAATTTTATTATCTGTAAATAATTACTCAACATTTTTCTGTCCACCAACGGATGCTCTAAAGACATTAATTTAAAGAATACTGTTAAAAACTTTTTATTGGAAAAAAACAATTAACTATTTTGATGATTTTTTATGTTTCTACTAAAAATAGTGTTAAAACTTTTCTAAAATTGTTTATTAATAATTATCACAAAGGCACTGTTAACGGAACTATTTTATAAAATTACCACTTTTTCTTTTCACCATTCCCAGTCAATCACTTCAACAAGTTTTGATTGAGTGAAAAAATGGGGAAATCTGCAGTACTATTGATATCAAATAGCTGTTAATTTAATCCCTCTCTATCTCTCTTTTAATTTTTTATTAAATAGCTTAATCAGCTAACATATGCTACCACACCGGCAATGATCCAAAGAGCCACTAGAGGACACGATCTTCAATGATTATTTGTGCATGTTGTTTTTTTGATGAACAACTTTGTGCATGTTGTTAAGCCATTGACATTTTCATTTAGACTTAGTGTCCGTTTGGATTTGGATGAAAATTATAAATTATTGTGCTATTTAATTTATTTTTGCTACTATTTATGGATCCTACTGCACTTTTTGGTACTATTCATGGGTCCTATTGTACTATTTCAACTAACTTTTACCTTTATTTACAGTACTTTCAACAATAAGTTTTAAGTTTCAGTAAAATAAGTGGTATTCAAACAAACTCCTAGCAAGCAATCAAGTTGTGTGTTTAGAAAAATAAAATTAGGTAAGGTTACCGGTCATTTTAGATTCGGATAGAAAGGGATTGTTCAACAAGTGATTTTTGGATCCCAAACTATGTCACAACCTTGAGGTGATATAGTATGAGTAGTTGTCTATCACTTACACAATAAACCCATAATTTTTTATCCACCACTCGCACTCTACCACATCATATTTGTGACAAAAAAGTGCAAAATAATTTGTAATTAATCCCAGAAAAAATTGGTTGGGTTTAAGTTGATCTCTTTGAGTTCAAATGGGATAACATATTTTTCTTTTATAAAATGATGAATTGGCATGGTTTTACAATCTTGGTATTCATTTTTTATGTGGAGGAGATTGTCTAACTTGATTTTCCGCCTTGAGGGTTTGGTTTGGACTAGCCCACTGTGCATGAACAACCCACCTAATTTGAACACTACATGACTATCCCCGGTACACTAGCGGGGAGAGGAACATTAATGATATATTATTGTGGCAAAAAAGTGTGAAATAATTTGTAATTAATCCTAGAATAATTGGTTGGGTTTAAGTTGATCTCTTTGAGTTCAAATGGGATAACGTATTTTTCTTTTATAAAATGATGAACTAGCATGGTTTTACAATCTTGGTATTCATTTTTTATGCAGAGGAGATTGTCTAACTTGATTTTCCGCCTAGAGGGTTTGGTTTTGACTAGCCCCCTGTGCATGAACAACCCACCTAATTTGGACACTACATGACTATCCCCGGTACACTAGCAATGAGAGGAACATTAATGATATATTATTGTGGCAAAAAAGTGTGAAATAATTTGTAATTAATCCTAGAATAATTGATTGGGTTTAAGTTGATCTCTTTGAGTTCAAATGGGATAACATATTTTTCTTTTATAAAATGATGAACTGACATGGTTTTACAATCTTGGTATTTATTTTTTATCCGGAGGACATTGTCTAACTTGATTTTCCGCCTAGAAGGTTTGGTTTGGACTAGTCCACTGTGCATGAACAACCCACCTAATTTGAACTATACATGACTATCCCTGGTACACTAGCGATGAGAGGAACATTAATGATATATTATTGTGGCAAAAAAGTGTGAAATAATTTGTAATTAATCCTAGAATAATTGGCTGGGTTTAAGTTGATCTCTTTGAGCTCAAATGGGATAAAATATTTTTCTTTTATAAAATTATGAACTGGCATGGATTTACAATCTTGGTATTCATTTTTTATGCGGAGGAGATTGTCTAACTTGATTTTCTAGAAGGTTTGGTTTGGACTTAGCTCACTATGCATAAACATCCCACCTAATTTGAACAGAGGTACGAAAAATCGCTATTCTAAAAGAGAGATTTTCCTTTAATAAGGTCTCTAACTAAAGCATCAGTAGCCTTTAGAATTACACATCGGTGTCAGCAAGATTCACTTTCTCATGTCTTGTATGTACTCCACCGTTAGGTGTCGGTTTCCAGGTTAGCCATTCACGTGACCCCTTATTCATCAATTGGCACTAAGCCACCATCAATTCCCTAGAGTGAAAGCTCACATGGCTTAGACCACCCAATAAAGGATGTCAAACACCCTTGGGTCTCCACAAGCAAGGGATTTACTTCCATGTGACATGGTGGTTAAATATATTTGATACATGGTATTCTAGTCACGGCTGGTTTGATATAGTTTGACGCCTAAGGCAGTAAATTTAAATGATCCTTTTATAATGAAATATCAATTAAATAAATTTATTTAATATTAACCAAAATAAGGTTAATTCGATAAATTGAATTCCTAATTTGATGAATTAATTAACCAAACCAAGATTAATTTTATATAGAGAATCAAATATATATATATCATAGTTCAGGCATAAAACTTCTCAGACTAACTATTCAGAGAGGGACAGAGATTGCTCGATGTATAGCCAAATAAGAGATTAGTGGGTGACTAATGTTAACAACTTACCATGTTGAATACTAGTTTATGAAAATTAAAATTTTAAGTAATTCGAAAAAATTAATTATCATTGATGACTCGAGATATTTACAAAATTTTATTTTTCAAATAGTTCAGGTTTCAATTGGTCTATGTTAGGCATGGTTCTGTGTGCTTGTATGATGGTATATTGTATACTGTGTGGTTGTATGTCGGTATATGGTAGTATTGAAAAGGCTATGGTAGTATTGGTAGTGTAAGTAGTATAAGTGCATAAGGCCTATATCAGTAAGTGCATAAGTGCCTATATCTGGTACACGTATGTGACAGACTTGTAGTGTATAGTGTAAAGGGGGAATTGTGATGTCATGGGTTAAACGAGTTAGTTAGTCAATCCAGGATAGTTAGAAGTTAGTTAGAGGATTGTGATGTCATTGACAGCTGGAAGTTGGTGTATAAGAGGAGAGGCTATTGTGTACTGAAAACGCAAGCAAATACAATCTGAAGCCAATTCTTTTTCCTTTCTCTTTCTTTGTTGCCCTTTCTCTTCCTCTTTTTCTTTTTCCTCAATTCTATATTTAATGCCATTCAAATATAATGGTCTTAAGAAAACAATTAAGACTTTTATTTTGTTGCATGCAAACAAATTGAAAGATGATGATTAAGGCATTTTTCTTGCTTCAATAACGCGATAAGTAAAGATTTTTAGATATTAAAGGACAAAACACATATCAAGATAATCTAGTTGCAGTAAACTTACATATATTTGAAATTATAGACATGTATGAGAAGTATTCATAGTGTAAAAAGAGTAAACCCGAAGTATATCAATGAAATTATGTACAAATTATAGATACTATTAGGCATGTTTTTCTAACAGTTGATAGCCAAAATAAAAGGCTTTTAAAAATATAAGATGATATTTTTTGGAGTGTATATTGCTTATCAATAACATAATATGACCATGTTTAAATAAGTTTACAATCAAATTTTGATGTATATTTTAATAGAGTGCCAATTACAATGTATCAAACACAACTATTAGATTATTTTTCAAGATATTAGATTAGTTTTCAAGTTTTTAATTTTTTTTATATGTTTTTATTCTTTGTCAAATTAGCTGGCCAATTAATTATTTGTAATTTTGTTTTATATTTTGGAATATTGATATTGTGTAGTAGTGAAACTTGTTTATTTATTTTAATTTTAGATTTTCAAAGAGTAGACTAGTCTCCTTTGTGTTTGTGCTATTTATTTTGATTACAAATGTTAGGATTTGTATAATTTAATAATTAATGATCAAGTATTAATTTGTTAACCCAAGCTCTTTCTTGATATGGGTCGTGAATACAAACCAAGATATGTATTTCACACCAAGTAATTTGTTGCATGATTTACCAAGTCGCAAATACATATTTTTTAAAAAAAAAAATTCATGTGAAAAATATGGGTCGACCCGATCCAACCTGCAACCCGATTGACCTGGCTTGTTTTTAACTTGCTTAAAATTACTCTTTTTTTTTTTTTTTTTATTTTACCTGGACCAATTTTCAACCTGAACCTTGCCCGACCCAACCTGCCCGTTCGCCACTTCTACTTCTAGTTGACCTAATAATTTGAGTTATTCTAGAACCACAACCAATTACACTTCAATTTTCACCACCGCACACCCTTGGTGCGATGGTCACTCCATAAGTATAAGTGCTTGTAGAGTGTGGAGGGTAAGGGCTGAGGTTCAAGTCTCCAGGAGGGAGATTCACACACATATACACTTAGATTATGCTAGAGTAGAATTCTATCTTTTATTAAAAAAAAAAATTACACATCAATTTTCACAACTATTTAACATGATAGACTGTAATTGGTTGCTTATTATTTTCACAGGGACCCACCACATTTTTTTTTCTACTCACAGTTAGCCATATCAAATAGTTGTGAAAATAAATGTAAAACTGATTGTGGTTTTAGAATTTATTTTCTCATAAATAAGGGGGAACTAATAGACATTTTAAGTCGCCAAATACTTCCCATAAAAAAAATAATAATAAAAAGTCCCAAAATACTAATTACACTCAGCCCAATAGTGAAAATCCCACTTCCCACCGAGCTAGGATCCCCATGAAATTAGACTCATTCAAGACAAATTCTTGATTTGGGCTTTAGTAATTCATGAAGAGCCCAAGAAAGAGTGGGAAAAATCCCATTAAATATTGGTTATATTAGTGGTAGAGGGAGTCACACTATGGCTAAGCAAAAGCACCGGCCCAAAGAGAAAAATAAAAGAGTGCAATGAAGAAGATAAAGTTGTTAATACGAATTTGTGAAAGCTTGTTGACAGAGCTCAATTAAAAAATTTTAGTGGGAAAAAAGCCAAAACAGATGAATAAAAAAAAAAAAACAAATGAGAATTAATAGAAAAAGAAGATAATAACTAAACCAAAAAAAAAAAAAAGAAGAAGAAGAAGAAGAAGAAGAAGAAGAAGAAGACAAATGTTTCCAAAAGGGTGGAACTTTTTGTTCTTCCTTTTCTCTCTAATTTTCTCCTGATATTGGCATATTGCATATTGGTGGGCTTGGAGAGAAAACCCTAAGGCCTCACTAGTTTTCTCTCATATTTTCTCCCACAACCAAACACATGAAAATATTATTTTATCTCTACCTTTCTCTTTCACTTTTCCATCTCTCCCAAAATCACCCCAGCCAAACCTAAAACTCGGATAATCCGCCCATAACAGACAAATATGCAGAAATATATCATATGAAAGAAGTTTAAGGGATTTCTACCAAGGGTAAGGCTTAACTTCAGTGCACTTGCGCCGACACGATATGAACATGTCAACCATTTCCTTCTAACAGCATTAAATAAATAAATAAATAAAAAGAAGAAGAAGAAGAAAAGTTGGCGGAAATGGACTCAAACAAAAAGGGTTGACCCTTGACCCATCCTATTTTTTTCGGGTCAACCTGACTCGACCCAACTAACTTGTGAATTGTCCCTTTTAAAAATTTTATTTTTTATGGTAAAATACTAATAAAATTAAGACATAGTTGGTTTACTTTTTTGTTATGGGCTTTACATTGCAAAACCCAAACTCAATTAATAAATATAAATGCACATGATTTTGTTTTCAAATAAAAATAATTTTTTTTTTGAATTACGCTGTTAAAAAAATGTATTTATATTTAATGCCATTCAAATATAATGGTCTTAAGAAAATAATTTAGACTTTTATTTTGTTGCATGCAAACAAATTGAAAGATGATGATTAAGGCATTTTTCTTGATTCAATAACGCGATAAGTAAAGATTTTTAGATATTAAAGGACAAAGCATATATCAAGATAATCTAGTTGCAGTAAACTTAACACATATATTTGAAATTATAGACATGTATGAAAAATATTCATAGTGTAAAAAGAGTAAACCCGAAGTATATCAATGAAATTATGTACAAATTATAGATACTTAGGCATGTTTTCTAACAGTTGATAGCCAAAAATAAAAGGCTTTTAAAAATAGAAGATGATATTTTTTGGAGTGTATATTGCTTATCAATAACATAATATGACCATGTTTAAATAAGTTTACAATCAAATTTTGAAGATTTATATTTAGTCTTTTTTTTTTTTTAATTTGCGAAACTTCCAATCACCAATAGAGATTGAAGATTCAAAAGCGTGGATGGATCTTTTGGATAAACATCCTCACTAAGGTTCATCTTTCTGTGTAATTTTTTTCCATTTAGTTTTGATTCTCTTAATTGATATAGTGATGGGTTTGAGCATTTTTTACTTAAGTTTGACTACAGTGTCAAATGTGTCTAAAGTTTTATTTACTTAAGAACCACTTAATTGAATGGGTGCCATATGCATGAGTGCAACTGTAACTTGTGTACTATAGCAATGGATAATTTGATCAAAGTTTGTCTCTATTTCTATTGTAGCTACCCTTGCTCCCTTGCTCTAGTGAAACTATTGTAGTTCAACTTGCTTTCTTTTTACATAAGCTATTATATGCAACTCCTAAAATTTATAGTAATAAATAGCACTTTCATAAAATCTAATGAAAATATTTTTATTTTACATTCTAATTTGGTATTCCTCATTTTTTCTAACATTTTCTACAAATGGTGACTATAACTAGAGAACTACGTGTTACGTCATCACACTGTTTAAGGAAAAAGGGTTGCGAAGGCATAAGCTAACTCATTTGCTTTTCTTTTGAGCCAACTAAAATTACAACTATAGACACTCGATTTTGCACCTATGATTTAATTGAGGAAGATGACTAGAATGACCATTCGTGTACCCAAAAATAATGATTGCATTACATGCATTAAATTTGTTCATTGCATATCATAAAAATGATCTTGAGATTCTAATGGTTCCGACAGTATGCCCAGTTTCCAAATCGGACTGTCCGATCGAAAGATATCGTATGATCAAGTTTGCACGGTCAGCATGCATTATGTCTAGGTAAAATCAACCACGCATGATTAATTTAAATTAATTCTGATTGGTTAAACAATTAAAATTAATTAAATAATTTTGTGATTGGTTGTTAGTTAGTGTCAAAAATAGGCTTGTTTGCATGAGAATAAAGGGGGATAATCAAATAATTACAAAATTGAGGATAATCAAGACTTTTTAGAGTATTTATCTACAAGATAATTGTTGCTGAAAAGACCTGAATTATCTAGAAAAGAGTTTAACTTTTTAGAATATGGATTAAAAATGCATCTAAGTGCAAGTCTTGGTTCCAAAAAATCTAAAAAAAGGAGTCCAAAACGAATTGAAACTTGAAAGCGGGCCTAGCACCCATTCGAAACTTTTGGAGAGCCGAATGGCACAAAATCAAGCCTCGGCCCAAGGGCACTTAGAACAAGATAAAACACATCCATTTCGATTTTTAGAGATAAGGATGCATCCCAGTTCATATTCTGGTCATCTAGCTATTTTTTCGAGCCTCCCAACCTCTATAAATAGAGGCTGGATCTTAGAATTCAGGAGACTTTTTCATGTTCTCAGATTTCCCCTTTTTTTAGAATCCCTTATCTAATATTTTCTCTCTTACATTAAAGACGTTTTGGAGGCTCTAGTGTTAGGAATTTCTTTATTGTAAGCAAAATGTATTAGGCTTCAAAGATAATTGAATAAATTTCTTTGAATCCTAAAATATCCATTCACAACGAAGAGCACGCATGCAAGAGGTAGTGAATTTCTTTTTTTCTTTTTTTTAATCTTCTTTATAAATTTTGATTGGTGATGCATGAATAGATTTAGGATTTTTTTTTTTTTTTAATTTCTGATGTGGATGCCATGTATTGTTAAATTTTTCCTTGAAAACATGTTCTTAATTCTTTTGTTGTTATAGTTTCTCTTTTGAATTTCAAAAATCTGCTCATAAGCATTTTTTTTCCAAAAAAAAAAAAAAAAACAGATTTGTATCTTCCTTAGATGCAGATCTGAATTTTCACTAATATAAAAACAGATTTGTATCTTCCTTAGATGCAAATTTGAATTTTTTCTAACACAAAAATTGATTTGCATCTTCCTTAGATGCAGATCTGAATTTTTCCTCTAATACAAAAATTGATTTGCATCTTCCTTAGATGTAAATCAAAATTTTTCCCAACATAAAAACTGATTTGCATCTTTCTTAGATGTAAATCTGAATTTTTTCTAACATAAAAAATGATTTGCATCTTTCTTAGATGCAGATTTGAATTTTTTTCTAATACAAAAACTAATTTGCATCTTCCTTAGATGCAAATCTGAATTTTTTTTTTTTTTTTACATAAAAACTGATCTATATCTTCCTTAGATGCAAATCTGAATTTTTTTAATTTAAAAACTGATCTATATCTTCTTTAAGATATAGGTCTAAATTTTTAAACATAGTAGATTTTGAAATAAAAAAGAAAGTCATGAGTAGTAATGTCATGTTTGTTTTGTTTGATACAAGTAGCGTAGGTTTATTTCATGAATGTAGTTCTCTTCTTAGAAAAGAAAAAAAGATTTTTATTTCACATAACAAAATAGATCTGATTTTTTAAAAGCTTTCTACAAATCTAATTTTTTTGAACCAAAAGAGTTTTTTTTTACTTAAAAAAACAGATCTGATTTTTTTTCTTCACCAAAAACTATTTTTTTTTACATATACAAAAACAAATCTGATTTTTTTAAAACCAAATCAATTTTTTTTTTTTTTCACAACAACAGATTTGAATTTTTAACAAAGAAGAGGACATGTTCATAAAATAGATGTATGTGACTTAGTTTAGTTATATGTTTCATGTATGCAACATATCATTCATATCATGCATAAAGGGGTACATTGGTCATGAGAGTCTAGAAGACCAGACTCTGTCTAGGCGGAATGGGTGCCTAACACCTTCTCATTCCGTAACCTAGCCTCCAAATTTAGTGTCTTTGGATAGATAGACCTAGGCTTTATCTTTGTTTTTTTTTTTTTTTTTTTTGGTAGATTGTAACTAGGACAAAAGGTCATGTAATTCTTTGGTAGTTTGTAAGTAGGACCCAAGGCCATGTAATAATCAATTTATTAAATTTGTATTTTTTTATTCAATCAATGTATTTTCAGTCATATAAAGTTGTATTTAATTTTTTTTCTTATTTTTTTGTATAAAAAAATAAGTGACGACTCCACACCACTTACCCAAAAAAGAGATGCCCTTAAAAGCACCCGCAAATCTCTTTTTTGAGAGCACCCAAATTTTCATAGTCTCTCATAGTGGCAACTCCACTGGGGATGTCGAGGGCTAAGCTTCGTATTATACTTAAGTGACCAAATGTGTACCCTCTTTTCGCATGGTCTTGCATGATATTGTTGTTTGTTTGTTTATTTATGTTTGTTGAGATATTGTATGATATTTTGTTGTATGTATTGTTTGTTAAGAGCTTTCCCTAACTGTCATAGTGTGTGCCATCAAAACAACAAATATGTATGCACCCTTTTCAACAAATGTGGTGGTAGTAACCATGGATCACCGGTCTTCATTAGATTCGGGTACCTAGAGTCACTGGATCATTTCCTACTGACTGTAAAGGACAAACCATGTTGTTTGGACCAATGCAATGTTCATTACATTACAAGTTGGAAGGTGTAACGTCCTAGCTATGGAAAACAATGAAACAACAAACCCACCCTACAACGTAATGACTTAGAACCTACCCTTAGGCCGGTCCATGTTAAAATTGCATTGCATGTTGTGTCTGTTTGTTTTGCTTAACGTCCTAGCTATGGGAAACAATAAATTGAATTGAACACTTAGAAAGATAATTATGATGTGCTCCCCACATAAATCTAGACACATAGCACAAAATTGGACTCTAATTTGTAATTCTAATTTGACTTTCTTTGAGTTTTACCTATTAATATATATAAATAAATAAATAAATATATATATATATATATATATTATAATATCCAAATAAACAAATTAAATAAATTAAAACCCTCCACAAAGAAATAGAAGAAAAAAAACCATGTCACACTTACTTAGGTGACATTACCAATTTCACTGGTTCTTCCAGTTAGACATGGCAAAAGATCAGAATTTGTTGACTTGATCCAAACTCTAATTTTTTGACTCGAACAAAAGGGGTTGACCCATCCTATTTTTTTGGGTCAACCCGACCCGACCCAGCTAACTTGTGAATGACCATTTTTAAAATTTTATTTTTTATGGTAAAAAACTAATAAAATTAAGACATAGTTGGTTTACTTGTTTGTTATGGGCTTTACACTACACAACCCAAACTCAATTAATAAATATAAATGCACATGATTTTGTTTTCAAATAAACATAATTTTTTTGAATGATGCTATTAAAAAAATGTATTTATATTTAACGCCATTCAAATATAATGGTCTTAAGAAAACAATTGAGACTTTCATCTTGTTGCATGCAAACAAATTGAAAGATGATGATGATTAAGAGGCATTCTTCTTGCTTCAATAACGCGATAAGTAAATATTTTTAGATATTAAATGACAAAGCACATATCAAGATAATCTAGTCACAGTAAATTTAACACATATATTTGAAATTATAGACATGTATGAGAAGTATTTATAAGTGTAAAAAGAGTAAACCTAAAGTATATCAATAAAATTATGTATAAATTATAGATACTTAGGTATGTTTTTTAACAGTTGATAGCCAAAATAAAAGATGATAATTTTTGGAGTGTATATTGCTTATCAATAACATAATATGATCATGTTTAAATAAGTAAACAATCAAATTTTGATGTATATTCCAATAGAGTGCCAATTACAGTGTATCTGAAAGTAAACACAACTATTAGATTATTTTTCAAGATATTAGATTAGTTTTCAAGTTTTTTATTTATTTATGTTTTTTATTCTTTGTCAAATTAGCTAGCCAATTGGGTATTTGTAATTTTGTTTTATATTTTGGAATGTTGATATTATGTAGAAGTGAAACTTGTTTATTTATTTTAATTTTAGATTTTCAAAGGGTAGATTAGTCTCCTTTGTGTTTGTGCTATTTGTTTTGATTAAAAATGTTAGGATTTGTATAATTTAATAATTAATGATCAAGTATTAATTTGTTAACCTAAGCTCTTTCTTGATATGGGTGGTGAATTCCAACCAAGTTATGTATTTCGCACCAAGTAATTTGTTGCATGACTTATCAAGTCGCAAATACATATAATTTTTTTAATAAAAAAATTCATGTGAAAAATTCATGTGAAAAATATGGGTCGACCCGATCCAACCTGCAACTCAATTGACCTGGCTTGTTTTTAACCTACTTAAAATGACTCTTTTTTTTACTTACAAAGTCGCAAATACATATCTTTTTTAATAAAAAAATTAATGTGAAAAATATGGGTCGACCCGATCCAACCTGCAACCCAATTGACCCGGCTTGTTTTTAACCTGGTTAAAATGACTTGTTTTTTTTTACCTGAACCAGTTTTCAACCTGAACTTTGCCCGACCCGACTTGCCTGTTCACCACCTATACTTCTAGTTGACCTAATAATTTGAGTTATTCTAGAACCACAACCAATTACATACCAATTTTCACAACTATTTCACAATTATTTGTGTGTTTTAATAAGTATTATTGTTTCCTAAAAAAAAAGGGATATTTATCCCACATTGGTTGTGTGTGTTAGATTTTCAATCTTTATAACCTCAGGCTACTACTACAAAGGTTAAGCCCTTTTTGTAGTGGTACTCTAGTTATGTAATTTATTATAAGCCTGTTTAAAAAACTCTATGTACTATTTTTGTGTTTGTGTGTTTTGATAAGTATTACTGTTTCCTAAAAATAAAAAAATTGCAACGTGAGTTGAAGCCATTCGTCTAACTTGGCTTATAATTGAAATTGCAACCAATCCAAGAGAAGAAGGTAAACTATGTAACCAATCCTTTCTAAACCATTCCGTGGTGACAACTCATTAACTTTACAATTTTGCTTAAAAAATCTTTAAGAGTCTTCAAAGTTCAAACACATTCTCTCTATAAAAACCCAATTGGTATGTGTTGCTAATCAAAAACACATGCTATATAGAAGTTGCTCAATCTTTTAATTAAGAAAAAAAAAGGTATAAGCTAGCTAGCCATGGCTTTCTATAAGCATATCTTCATTTTGTTTTTGGTTTTAGCATTGCCACTCTCAACCATGGAAATGAGGCTAGCAGCACGCCACATTTTGGATGCAACTCTAGCATTGACAAAGCCAACAATCCCAACTTTGGTCAAGCCCTCAAACTCAATGCCACAATTGCCAAGCAGTATGAACCCAAGATTTTAAGCTAGTAGAGGTCGAAGTATAAAAGAAAAAAAAATTCATATATTATTTAAAAAATTATAAATATTCAAAATCGTTGTTTATAAATATATTAAGATGCAATCATTTACCAACAAGACAAAAACAAAAATAAAATAATTTTTTTTTTAATACTAGACTGGTTAGGATTTTTTTTATTTTTTTATTTTATAGCTAAAGTTAGAGTATTCATAGTGGTTGTGCTAAAACTTTTAGCTCTTAGCACTTCAAAAAACTACTTTATTTATTTTATCATCTCACTTTACAATACATCCAATATCAAATATATATATATATATATATATATATATATTTTTTTTTTTTATCACTTCATCTAAAATAATATAAACAACTCATTAAAATAATAAAAGAAGAGAGAATTTGAGTTTTTTAATTGAAGGAAGAAATATAATCTTAATAAAATATTGTATTTTATTTTTAACAACTTGTTATAGTTAACTGGTATTTGTACTAGTTTACTGTAGTTGCAAAAAATTTAGTTTTAACTTCTCCAATAACACATAATTTTTTGGTTTTTTGGTAGTAAAATAGTTTTTTTTTTTTTACATACTAAAATACAATCACTATTGTGAATATTTTTAATGTTTTTGTTAAGTTTTTGAGTTGGATAGTTGTTATTTGGATGAGACTAGTTAAGCTTATTGAGGAGAAGGTTGATCTAAGATTTTGAAAGGGGCTACCTAAAAAAAAAAAAAAAAAGGGTTAAACCTTGGGGGACCCGGGCCCCCTTGAACCCCTCCTGCATCCGTCCCTACCAAGCACCCAAAATCCCTCTCGGTGTTTCTGGATGAGACTAATTTAGTTTATTGAGGAGAAGGTGGATCTAAGGTTTTGAAAGGGGCTAACTAAATAATAATAAAAAAGTGTTAAACCCCGAGGACCTGAGCCCCCTTGAGCCCCACCTGCGTCCGTCCTTGCCAAGCACCCAAAATCCCTCTCGGCGTTTCTGGCACACCAAAGGATCCGAGTTCCAAGTCTTCCGACTCTGCAGAAAGCCACATTACCAGCAATCACTAAGGGCCTAATCAACATTGCAGTAACTAATAAGTTTGCCAAACACATTTGCATGCACTTCTAAAAGTGACACTACCTTTCGATGTCATATATAGTTTACTTCTAAAATGAATTACTCTTTGGATATGAGGGAATAGTACAAGTCCTTCGATCCTTGGTTTGTTGCTATACTATTCGCATTCTAGTTGTCCCCAGTTAGTCTATGTACACTTGCTTCAAATAATTATTCGAATAATAAGTCATTTTATGCACAATATTTTCCATTTCTTGAAAAGTTTTCCTCCATTGTGAATTTGGACTGGATTTGTGAATTTTGGGCCTTTGGGAATTTGACATATATATATATATATATATATATATAATATTTTTTTTGGGGTGTAAATTACAAAAACCTATCTTAAGATTTGGAGAAGTTGTTACTCCCTCAAACCTAAGAAAAATAACACTCGGTCTCTAGTTATTTGAGATTTTGAAGAAGTCAATAAATTAATCATTTTATAATAACAGTAACATAATATTCTAATTTTTGAAAAAATTCCATTTGACCAAACCTAACTGGTTAGTGAAAGATTTAAGATTAAATATTATTTTTCTTGACATCAAACTTAAAATAAAAAAAAAAAAAAAAAAAAAAAAAAAAAAACGCACAATTCCTATAGCAACTCCTAGTAGATCTACAAGTCATCTACCTCTAGTAATTCTCTCTTTCCCACTGAAATTCTTACAGTACTACTACATGAACAATTCACCAATTTTTCAAAATTTAAAATATTCTATTACTAGTGTAGGGACTGGAATTGGATTGAACCCAATACATGATTGGGTTTAAGCCCAAGAAGCCCAAACAATAAATTTATAGAGCGTGGATGAAAGAACTAGATATACTCCAGAAGAAAAACGATAAAATTTGCTGATTTGAGGCTACTAAACACAAGTAAGATAGGAAAATCTGTCTTCAGAGTGGCTTGAGGAGCTTATATTATATTGTCTTGTTCTTTTTCAATTTTACAATAGTTCACAGTCTTATTGAAAAAGTTTTTTGGATTTCTTCCTCGATCCCCTTTTTCTTTCTAGTACATCTTCCCATACTATATACTACAATCTTGGTATCATCCCTACCACACACGTGTAGGTTAAATTCAGGGAACTCCATTCTGTCCCATCCAACCCCTCCCAGAACCATCAACTAGTAGCTGTAAGACTGTTTGACCACTGTTCAGGCATCACCTCCACATTAATATAGCTAGAGAGTTGGTTGAGAGGCATTTAATACGGAGGTAGTAGCTTTTGAAGATATTTGTTTGCCCTTTTCTTTTCTTACCCCTTGTCTAACGTCCAACCCTTAGTTGTGATGTAACTTCGAAGAAGGTCCATGATGATATGGCACTCTTACTGACCTCGGACCCTTGTTACCGAGATGGCTTTTCTCCTCGGACATTCGTTGGATTTATCTCTTATTATCTCTACTCTTCTCTTTACTCCATTCCTCTTATAATTTCATTTGGACATCCTCGAATGGTCTAATGTCCTCAGATTGGGCCTATGGCCCAATTAGTACAGCCTTAACAGTACTTCTTGATTAACTGGCCCCCACAACTAGTATAGTAGTATTAACAGAATGATTAATTCATTGATTCTCAAAAAAAAAAAAAAAAAAAATGATTAATTCATTGATTTCCTTCAAAACTTAAGGGATGGAAGTGTCATTTCCATTAAGTTAAGGGTCAAAGTATCACTTTCCTAAACTACAAGGAAAGTTTTTGTAAGTTACCCTTGCTTATAATATTCAGTTTCCAATTTTAGGCTAGAATATATATATATATATATATATATATTTTGAAAGTATATTTTATAGGCTCAATGTCATTGATAGGAAAATCCAAGCATATTTCGGCCCAAACTTAAAAAGATCAAACAATAAAACGCCCAATAACACCAAAAGAGCCCAACAAGAAGGCTTGAAATTGATTGGCCCTAATTAAATTGAGTAGTCCTGATTTGGACCGTTTTAAATAAAAGAGCCCAACACTATATATATATATATATATATATATATGTTTTTTGTTTAATAAATATTAAAAAAAATATAATTCATTTTTTTTATACCTATCCTCTTGTAATTAATTTTTGTACATATTCTATTGCCATCCCCAATACAATTTTTTTTTTTTTGGGCACTCTCATTGGTGTCACTTTGATTTCTTTTTCATCTCTATCTTATTAATGTCAAAACCACCTCGTTTGGAATGGTGAAGTACCTTCAACTTGCTCCCCTTGCCTTCTGACTTGTTTCGCTCCCATCCCAAAGAGATCTTGCTTTGTCGTTGCCATTCCTAAATTTGTAAATATTTAATTTTCAATTTTAGGCTCTTTTTTTTTTTTTTTTTGAAAAAATATATTTTATACGTTGATTAGGGCACTAGCATTGGGGTGTAAACACCCCCAATTGTTATTTTACAATCCAAGATACCCAAAACCCACTTCATCTAGGTTTGTATACTTATAAAAAATTTGCAACCTTGCTAAGGTTGCATATATACAACCTTACTATTCATAAGTTGTAAAGAAAAAAAAAAAAGTAATCTTGTGGTTGTGTGTGAAGAGAAAAAGAGTGTAGGAGGAAAGAGAGAAAATAATATTTTATATTATTTTATTGGGTTGTATATAAAAATAAGAATTAAGATGTTGGGTAAGTTGTAAAATAAGTTGGTAAAATAGATAAAGTGGTATTTAAGGATGCAAATTTTTTTTTTTTTTTTTTTGGTGCGCACATTGCATCTCTAGATGCTAGTGTTCTTATAATTGATCAGAAAATTCAAATCTGGATTTAATTTTAGAAACTTTTAAGTCCAACTTTATCATTTAGGGCTAAACTTATAAAGATGAAACAATAAAAGGCACTAAAAGAGCCCAACAAAAAGGTTCGAAATTGATTGGTCCTGATTGAAACAAATTGCGCCAATTTAGGCCTATTCGACTCGAGGTCCACTTCACTTGTTCAATGTCAAGGTAAATACTAAATACTAACGGCGATGGCAAAAATAACTCTCCTTGCTTAATTAACTCGCAGTACCGTACACGGGTTTTCTTTTTCTTTTTTCTTTTTTTTAATTTTTTAATTATTATTATTTTTTTAATGAATCTGTACATGGGGTTTTCTACATCCCGAATGTGTGTGTATACATATGTTTTAGTTTTTATTTTGAGCGATATATATGTTTTAGTTAAACATATAATTTTAAATTATATATATTATTTTATGATTTATATTTTGTACATATTATATTAATATCTCAAAGGATATCTGTTGTATGGCGATGAGCTTACAAGAGTTTTCTGTATTTTTATTATTATTATTATTATTATTTTATGGGAACAAGAGTTTTCTGTTAGTTATGCTAAGCAGAGTGCCAATTCCATTGCCCATTCATTCGCTAAGTATGCTAAACAAATAGATTATGAAATTGTATGGTTGGAAGAATCTCCACCACATGCTTTAGAAGCTTTGTATTTTGACCATTGCTGTTTCATAAATGAATGAGATTTGGTTGGCCTTCTAAAAAAAAAAACACTTGTTTTTTTCTTTTTTTAACACCGTCATGCTTACTTTCATTTCTATTTTATTAATGTTGAAGCCACCTCATTTAGAACGACAAAATACCTCCAACCCGCCCTCCTATTACTTGACTAGTCTTGCTCTTGCCCCAAAGTGATGAGGGGGCAAGGACACGACACCTATAATCCAAACCCTACCTTGTTCGTTGCCAGAGTTCTTCTATTAGCACAAAAAATACACATTTTTTGCAACAACTTTCCTATACTATGACTACTTATCACTTTCATATGGACCTATTAATTTTGCTCTACCATTCACAGTCAGCCACGTAAGGTAGCTGTGGAAAAAATTATGCATTTTTTGTAGTACTTTAATTTATTTTTTGCTGTTGCCATCCCCAGGCTAAATAAAGCAAAAAACAAATAGTTCGGTTTGATCTAGAAAAATCCATAACCCTGACCCAACAACACCGACCGAACACACTTGCTTATCTCCATTGAGGCCAGAATTGCAATTTTTCTTTTTCTATAAATTGAGTATTAATTTTACAACTGTTCTCATAGTTTGAAATAATATCCCTATTCCCAACAATGAATCTCTGAAAATAACATCTGCGTTTAAGAACAAACATGACCAGAACGAAAAGATGGATATGAAACCCAAACATCAACGTTTACAATTAATATTGAAGTCGTAGCAACATACAAGACAAATTACACATAATAAAATGCAATAGTGTACTTGACACATTTATGTGGCCCTTGAACAACATTTTAGACACAAATTTCAGCAACTCATCATCGAGGCATATATGTGATATGTTTAATTGCCTAAGGCTCCAGAATGATCTTCCCAAAAATTTTGTTTTCAGCATTCTTTGCCCAAGCATCTTCAGGATTGCTCAACGAGTACTTGGAGTCAATCACTGTCTTCACCTTCCCTTCCTTGACTAACTTGACAAGAAAATTCATATTCTCAGCCTTGCAACTTAAGAGAACTGGAATTAGCTGCTTCTTTGAGAAAGTAAGTTTCTTTAGAGCATAAGCCTTAATGGAACTAGGTGTAGGCTTTACATCAAATATCTTTCCATTTGAAGCCAAATGAGGCTCAAAAGTTGACCAAGAAGTTGGTTCACCACAGTGAATCACTATGTCATATTTCTTACCAGATGGGCTTTTCAGAGCTTGCCCATCTGGGGTGGTTTGGTCAACAACCTCATCAGCACCTAAGCTCTTGACAAGGTCAATGTGTTCAGGTGCACAGGTTGCTGTAACATGTGCATTTCCAAGCTTTGCTAGTTGAATTGCATAGTTACCAACACTTTCTGAGGCATTAGTGATGAGAATGTTTGTGGGCTTTCCGGCTCCATCAAGCTTGAGACCCGCAGAGTCGGTGAGAGCTTGGTGAGCCATTATACCAGCCGACGGTATGCCTGCACCTTCAGCTGCTGAAACTTCTAATGGCCTAATTACTGTCAAGTTCGCCTTAGCCACAGCAAACTCAGCTAGTCCACCTCCATTCTGTCAATGTATAAAATGCAAAGATGGATGTACTTGAATCAATAACTAAGGCGTGTGTATGGTGCTGGTCAAGCATATAATCATCAAGATAAATGTAAATTCAGCACAATTGGATTTGCCAATGTGCATGCATATGCAATTTCCCAACATTGCTTATAATCCCTAAAGCTTAGATAATTCACTCATAATAGAAAATGATTTATAAAAAATAAATCTTCTGTTTTATTTTTAGTGTTTTACTTTATGTTTTACTAATTATAATATGTCATATGTCTATTTTTTTAATTCATTTTAAACTCTGGTATGTAGAGCATAATATTTAATACTAAAAGTAGAATATATAATTTTTGTAGAACTTCTAAGTTGTAACATTAACTATTCATTTTAAAGGTAATCCTCTTCATCATGAGAATTTTTTAAAAATTGTTTTATTCTATAGTTTCCTCTTTTTAATTGGAAACTACATGTCATGAAGTAGAGGTCATTATTATGAATTTTCCCATACCCTTTCCCTTTAGCCCATAAGAACAATCTTAGAAATTAAAAATAAAATCTCTAATCAACAAGAAAACTTCTTGCACATAATGTGTTACACACACTTTTACTTTTAAAATTGAGAACGTATCTTAAAGTCACATTTTCAGTTTATGATTAAAGTAACTCACTGCGTAAAATAAACAATACCCATTAACAAAATTAGTGAAACAAGTACGAGGACTTAACAGCAAAACCAAGCATAGCTATGACTTTATCACCAGGTTTGACATTTTTGACTCCTGATCCAACGTCTACGACCTCTCCTGCAACATCAGTACCTGTTCCAACAAAGAATATTTTCAATAATAAAAAAAATTAATTAAAAATAAATACATTTTGTTTAAACAAAAAAGCATTTGAATCAACTTATATATATAATTGAATAATTTTGCAATGCTTCCAGAAAATTTAGAACACACAATTAACTATCATGAAACTTGGACATTCAATTGAATAAATTTAATATACAAGAAATAACTCATTTTTTAGGGTAATACCCCTAATCAGTATTTGATGGTCATAAGTAAGTCACATAAATTACCATTGATCCAAAACTTAAACATTTTGGAAAGTAGAAAACTTATAATCATGAAATATTATTCTAGCATTTTCTTCATATGTGAGTTCAAGATTTCTCTTCAATGAGCAGGTCGAAATACAAAAGGCCTGTTTTGATATATAATAATTGCACTTTCGCCTAAAAAACTTGAGTCGATAAGAAGTAAGAGCAAAATTGTGTAATTATTTATTCTAACAAAGTTAGTGTTAGAATTCAACATAACAACACAAGCTAAAATTTTGATTTGAGAGAAAATTTGAACCTATAGACGTAAATGAACGTATGGAAACACATCACCTATTATTATGAGAATGGTTAAATGGTTATATTTTATTTTTTTATTTTTTCTCTACTTGTTTAAACTTTTAAAACAAATTGTAATTTATTATTGTATCAGATGACTTCATTTGAATTCAAATAATAATGGTTGATGAAATTCACAACAATCTAACAGCTTAATCCTTTCAGCTATGAGATATATGGTAATATCTAGGTAAAGGAATAAAAAAGGTAAAAAAATACCAGGTATTTGAGGTAATTCACGAGGAAACATAGGCTTCAAACCGCCTTGCTGAATCAGCCAATCAATAGGACTAAGACTGGCTGCTTCCACTTTAATCAAAACCTCATCTTTTTTTGGAGTGGGAAGTGGGACTTCAACATACTGTACCAGCAATTAAATAATTAGTAAATTAATTGCAATAAAAGTTAGATTTTTGTACATTTTTAAGTTTATTCTGATTGACTCATACCCCAAAAACAAAAAATTAATAAAAATTCCCTCCCTTTTCTTCCGTATTTTAAACAATTAACCAATAGTAAATCGGACCCAAATCTTACTAAAATGCACTAATATATATAGCTTATTATGTAAAGCTTTATTGCTCTTGAAAAAAAGATGAGCAAAATGAAAGTGACAAGCTCAAAGATACAATGTTTCATCAACTCAGCCTTGAAACATTGACTAGTTTTTTAGTTCAAAATCTTAACCTTAATCTTGAAACATTGACTAGTTCTTTAGTTCACTTAATCCTTTCTCAAATTTCAAAAGTGATCTTCAACTTCAACTATAACGTAGAAACATTGCATGTCTTTACTTGAAATTAAGATGAACCATGAAACAAGTAACCAACAAACTAGCAAAGTTTCCAAACCTCCCTTGTGATCAAAAAAGAGAAATTTAAGCGTGTCCACATGGGTATGCACGTTTCCAGCTACTCAATGAATGCATATGGTGGCAAGGAAAAAAAAAGTCAAATCCTCCAAACTGGGTGACAATAAAAACTGAAAACCTGAGAAATAACGTTTTTACCATAAAATTAATCATTTTATACTGTTAGGATGAAATAATGAATTTAATTATTTAATCTAACACTCTTCATTCATACATGTGAGTTTAAACTATCCTTATTAAATGGGACCCAATATGTGGTTATTTTTTAAACTAAATGTAAGGTGGAGATAGAATTCCTGAATTTGAACTAAGGACCTCTTTTTACGACTTCATAATAACTTATTAATTATCTTAAAAGTTTACGTCATAAGAAATGATAAAGTTAATTATTTAGTGTGCGTTTGACTCTAAATTAAAAAATCAGCTTATTTTACTATTCAGTTTATTTTTGTTATTATTTATGGGCTCCACTACACATTTTGGTATTATTCATGAGTCATACTTTACTATTTCAGCTAACTTTTACCTTTATCTACAGTACTTTCAACAAAAAGTTTTCAGTTTCAGCAAAATAAGTAGATCTCAAATAAACCCTTTAATTAAACACTCTTTCCTCCACTAATTACATTCTTTTTCTGAAAAAAGAAAAGAAAAGCACAAACTAACCCTTGCATCACTAAAAATTCTTTGTTAGCCATCACAAGAAATTAACATAAAAGTTTTCAAACTTTGATTTTGAAAGAACCTCATAAACAAAACTTATAAATAAGATAGAGAGAAGGGAAAAAAAGAAAAGAAATCTAAGTGAACTAATGAAAGATAATTTACTTTCTTCATATGAAAAACGAATGAATTGCTTATAGAACATGAAAATTACAGAAATGGATATGGAAGTAACCTTCAAATCACTGGGTCCTCCACCACAATTAGTGTAATGAACTGCGTGCATAAGCTTTCCTGCCATACTCTTTCAGTTTACAGAAGGAAAGCTTAATGAGTTTGTGTGTGTGTGTGTGTGTGAGGTAGGACAAGAAGAGGACTAGATAATAGAAGTTCTGTTCAAAATTTTTGGGGTGGCTTTATAGTAGAGCAAGAACTTCGTGTAAAAATGGTGATAGTAAAATTGAGTAAACTAATACTATTGGGTTTTCTTATATAACAACACCACGCCATTGACTTTGGACCGAGTAGTGTGCAAAAAATGTAACATTATCTTAATGAGAAGTTCTAGCATGACCATCACAGCAGCTGTGAAACGTAAGAGAATGAGTATTGACATGAAATGAGCCATAAGATATTTAAGATATGAATACATCTAAGAAGACTCTCAATTTTATACCCAATGATTTTGCAATGAAATGAAGTGATTATCTGTAAATAATTTATGAACCTTTTTCTGTCCACCAACAAATGCTCTAAAGACATTAATTTAAAAAATAATTTTAAAAACTTTTTATTGAAAAAAAATAATTAATTATTTTGACGACTTTTTATATTTCTCATAAAAATAATGTTAAGACTTTTCTAAAATGGTTTATTAATCATTACCACAAAAGCATCCGTTAATGGAACTATTTTATAAAATTACCACTTTTTCTTTTCCCCATTCACACTCATTCACTTTACCAAGTTTTGGTTGAGTGAAAAAATGGGGAAATCTGTAGTACTGTTGGTATCAAACAGCTGTTAATTTAATCCCTCTCTGTCTCTCTTTTCATTTTTTATTAAATAGCTTAATCAGCTAGCATATGCTACCATACCAGCAGTGATCCAAAGGGCCACTAGAGGACACGATCTTCAATGATGAACTGTGGGGTCAGCCCTTGTAATTAACTTTGTGCATGTTGTTAAGTCATTGACATTTTCATTTAGACCTAGTAAGCAATCAAATTGTGTGTTTAGAAAAATAAAATTAGGTAGGGCTGCCAATTATTTTAGATTCGGATAGAAAAGGATTGTTCAACAAGTGATTTTTGGATCTCAAATTATGTCACAATTCTAATGTGGTAGGCTATGAGTAATTGTCTATTACTTATATATCAACTCAAAAAATTTTATCCACCATCCACACTCTATCACATCATATATTTGTGGCGAAAAAATGTGAAATGATTTGTAATTAATCCTAGAATAATCGGTTGGGTTTAAGTTGATCTCTTGGAGTTCAAACGGAATAGCATATTTTTCTTTTATAAAATGATGAGCTGACATGGTTTTACAATTTTGGTATTCATTTTTTATGTGGAGGAGATTGTCTAACTTGATTTTCTGCCTAGAAGGTTTGGTTTGAACTTGCCCACCATGCATGAACAACCCACCTAATTTGAACACAAGAACACTACACTATTATCCCCGATACACTGGCGATGATAGGAACAACAAAGTTATGATCCAACAACTAATAATTTGTTTGGATTGAAAGAGGAGGGAGAGTAGAGTAGAGTACATAGAGTAGATTTGGCTAATATTGGTCTATTTTCAACCTATTCTACTCTTCTTTACTTACCCTTTATCCAAATGAACCCTGAGTAAGCTCATGGTACTACTACTAACATAAAAGTTAGGCAATTAAAACACAAGCTACATTCACATGAAAAAATAGACAAAAGTCAAGATCCTTGCCCATGACTAGAGTATTACCCTAATCTAACCTGTGATGCCAAAATCAATGCCCATTAAAGAGTAACATGTGCGATTGTCAAGTTTTATAAATTTATAGTTTTTCCACCAGAACGAGGTACAAAAAATCCCTATTCTAAAAGAGAGATTTTCCTTTAATAAGGTCACTAACTAAAGCATCAGTAGCCTTTGGAATTACACATCGGTGCCAGCAAGGTTCACTTTCTCATGTCTTGTATGTACGTACTCCACCATTAGGAGTCTATTTCCAGGTTTTTCCATTCACGTGACCACTTATTCATCAATTGGCACTAAGCCACCATCACTGCCCAAGAGTGAAAGCTCACATGGCTTAGACCACCCAATAAAGGATGTCAAACACACAAACACCCTTGGTTCTCCACAAGCAAGGGATTTACTTCCATGTGAGATGAGGGTTACATATATTTGATACATGATATTCTAGTCATGACTGGTTTAATATAGTTTGAGGCCTAATTTAAGTGATCCTTTTATAATGAAATATTGGTTAAATAAATTTATTTAATATTAACCAAAATAAGGTTAATTTGATAAATTGAATTCATAACTTGATGAATTAATTAACTAAACCAAGATTAATTTCATATATATATATATATATATATCATAGTTCAAGGATAAAACTTCTCAAAAAAAATATTTAGAGAGGGATAGAGATTGCTCGGTGTGTAGCCAAATAAGAGATTAGTGGGTGGCTAATGTTAACAGTTTACCATGTAGAATACCAGTTTATGAAGATTAAAATTTCAAGTAATCCGAAAAAATTAATTATCATTGATGATTCGACATATTTACAAAATTTTATTTTTCAAATAGTTCAAGTTTTAATTGGTCTAATATTTTAGAAATTCTATAATAAAAGGGAAATTTTTTGAATAGCCATTTAAAAAAAAAAACCAATAATTATTATAAAATTTGAATCTTTCTATAATAAGGGATAAGATCTTTTCATAAAAAAAGCGGGGCTTTTAATAAAAGGGCCTTGGGCCTAGTAGCCACTAGGATGTCACTTAGCTGCAAGAACATTTGGGGTCATTAAAGAACCCTGATTATAAGGTTGAATCACATTCTTGTACTGCCACGTGTCACTTGATCATAAATACCCTCAGCAACCTCTAATCACATTCTCCTATAATGTTTTAAGCAACTTGAAATCATATCCCCATGCTCTATTGATTGAATATAAAATGATCTCAAGACCAAAAAAAAATATATATATATATATATATATATAAAATGATCTTTTCTTTTTGTCTTAAAAATTATCTAATATTTGTTACAAAAGAGTATAGATATATGGCTAACTTTTAATCAATAACAATTAAATGTAGAATTGTTGTATTTGGTATGATGATAAAGAACTATTATCAAAAGTACGCTACATATTGTAACTCTCTAAAAAAAGAGACTTGTAATACTTGTTCTATTTTATGAGAAGAATCAAAGTTCAAATATTCTCTTTTCTATTGTGGTTATTAATGAATTTTAAAAAATAAATAAATAAAAATTATGAAGCAATTAGATGCTTAAAAATAATTCAGCAATTAATATATATATATATATATATATATGAGGCAATGAGTTTGTTAAAAAAAAAAATCAGAAAAATATATATAAATCAGGATATTAAAAAAAAAGTTAAAGTGCCCAACTTATAATGCAAATTTGCAGAAAAATTATAAAGAACATAAGTGTAAGGACGCGATTCGTGGCGGACCGTAACAGTGTCGGGTTCGCACGTAAAAAGGCCCCTAACAATATCATTTGTAGAGCGTGGGTTTGGAAGGCTAGGCCCTGGTTGACAGGCGGTGGGTTTTCGCGGTGTTCGTACGAGTTTAAGTTTTCCTTCACCCCTGGAGTCTTTCTCCTGGAGGTGGGCTGAGAGGCTCTGGTTTTTGGCCATTTTTCCCAACCCCCTCTATAGATTACTTACTCTTCCTTTTATACTAACTCGCGTCCACTGTCCTTCGTCCACGCGTAGGGTTAAACTTTCCAAGATTGATACTTGTCCCATCAGTCCATACTCAAAGTCGTTAGGGATGGTTGTAAAAGCCAAAGAATGCGGCTCTGTCAGGTTCAGAGCATTAAATGGCAGTAACAGCAGCTTTCCCTTGATATTTTAGATCTTTCTTCCAAGCTTCAGTCCTATACCGTCTTTACCCTTATTTCCTTTTTTTTCTGGGGGGACTTTGGGTCTGCCGAGGACTGAGCTGTCCTCGGCGGTATCCAAAGGCTATTTTGTCGAGCTTGGGCCATAGCCCTCCTCGGCTTGGGCCTCTGGACTCTCCCCGGGTAGATGGGCCTGGCCCATAGATCATTTGGGCCCCACAATAGCCCCTCAAAACCCGGCTGTCCAACCTCCGGGCTGGACAGGGGGGTTTTGGTGATGCCAAACTTCTTCCTACGGCCCAATCCATTCAGCCTATTAAACATGCTGGCGGCTCCTCATATGCCCGAGAGGTGCACCGGTCTACGAGACAGTTTTTAATTTCGCGCTTGATGCGTTCTTATCGCTTGGGGTATCCAAAACGCGCTTTGAATGATCACTATTTACGATACTACTTTAATTCGACGGTTTATTTTGATGGGGTGGAGAAACGGAACCGGCATGTTTATGTTGACAGATCCCTTTGGAGATCTGAACCTATTAAACGCCTCCCGCTCCCCCCTCTATATAAGAAGGAAGAGAGGAGGTTATTGTTTTTATCAAGAATCCCTTTTCATCTCCCTGAGACTCTGAAATACTTAGCCTCCCTTAGGATTCGGTTTACCCACTGGTTTATACACTTAATCGTAAAACACTTTACCATAACAACAAGGGATGCAAAAACCCCACCCCTCCCAAAAACGCCACGTTCCGATAAAGCTCATCATGGCTCGATCGGGACAAGGATGGCGAAGGCTCAAAATCAACCTCATCCTTCTTTCAGTCAAAATCCGAAGCAGGGACTCGTCACGTCAAACTTTCGACGTGACTGAGTCGAGAACACCCAAGATCATTACCATCTGGCTCCTCACGAGCGTACCTAATATGGCACCGGCGTGTTAGGAGTCAGGGCTGAGGCAGGGGCTAAGTGCTTCTGTTTCTCCCTCTTTTGTTCCCTGGTGCCCTCCCCGCCCTCTCCTTATAGTCTTCCCAGCACCAGTTCCGACCTGGCGCTTTCTCTTCTCCCTCTTTTGCTCCTTTTCTTTCTTTTCATTTCTTCTCTCCTCTTCTCCTCCTTCTTTACTCATGTCTTCCATCTTCTTTATTCATCCCCTCCATCTTCGTCATTGATTTCTTCCTTACTATTTCCTTCTTCTTCATTCATTTTCTTTTTTAAAGTGAGTCCCTCTCTTAGTATGAGCAGCAATGAGGCGGAGATTGGAGAAACTTTGAAGACGAGTTTAAAAGACGCTTGACAGTTTACTTTTCTGTACTACAGATGTAATGGGTGCTTAGGCAGTTCACATTTTGTATAGGCTCGTTTGAGCCCCTTTTTGTATGTTGTAGCAATTTTTCATATTAATAAAGATTGTTGTCTACCTTATTTCGCATATTATGTCTTTACGTTTTCATAAATTTGCAAGCACTGCTCGGCACAATGATATAGCATCTAAATCAATGACGACTAAAACCAAAATACTTGATAATAAATAGATATCGCCATAACTTTGATAGAAGTGCTTAGCACAATAAGGCCGACCCGTAAAAAATAGTACTTACCCGGAACTAGCCGAGGAGAGAACCGAAGGCTTGATGCCGTGTGAGAAATAACCATCCGAGAACACATCACCTGCCAAATGAATAGCCCTCGTATACGACTGAATGCTGGGGCGTTCCACCACCTTCCTTACACCCTTATTGGCCTTAACCTTCTATGGTGTTTAAGCCGTGGACGAAGTGATTTGACGTTTTTATCAAGTAGCCCATCTTACTAAATTCAAACCTTTTCTTATCTAAGTGTTTGGTTTCTCCATTGGCTTGGGTCCGAGGACCATGCAATGCCTTGGTTCTGTCCCTGGGCCCCTGTGCTGAATCGGGCTTGGGCCGCGAATCTATTGGGCCCACAAATTAGGGGGTATTTTCGTAATTTTAGGTCACACGATATTTTTCGGGCGTCCCGGTGTTCGAGGTGCGCCTTCTCGAGACTCCTTTATCTTCAGGGCTGCAGACGACATTGGAAATCGTGCCAGAGACGTTTTGTCTGTAGCCTTCCTTGAGACGCTGCGTGAATTAAATGCCACCACCTTATCTTTTAACATAAATAGGAGAGAAAGTTGCTCTATCCACACACAAATCCTTCAGATTCCTCCCTTAGTTCATCATGCTTGAGGCAGGGCTTGGAAAAAAGGAGTTCCCTCCACCACAAAGGCGTCATGTCCCCCCGAGACTCAGAGTAGGGAGGTACGGGCCAAGGAGGTGCAAGTTCAAGGGAGCATTCCATTTCGTCATAGGGGAGAGGGTCTTTTTCCCTCTTTTAGTCAAAATCCGAAGCAGGTTCTGGTCATGCCAGTTTTTCGGTATGTCCAAAGAAGGAATCTCCACCATCAGCACTGTCTGCCTTGAAGCAGGCAAATTTTTGTGGGGGCTTCCCAACCTCAAGCTCCTAGCACCTTTTCTGTAGATGGTGTTAGCCTGAGGTCAGGTTCTTTGGCTGCCTGAGTTATGGGCATGCAGAAGTGTCGAGGGATAGTTTCCTTAGACAATAACTTGGCGCAGTAGCCAACCTCTCCTCTGAGCTGCCCCCACGGCCTTATCTTCACTCGCTTGTATCTTCCTTTACTTATGTAGTCAGCTTTAGTGTAAGCTTGTTTCAGCTTTTCATTGTACACTGTACTGTTCCTTTGTCTTAATAAAATATGTGTCTATTTCTCCATACATATCTTTCTTCTCCGTAACAACTACTTTATGCATGAATATTAAATGCAAGCTTGCCCTTAAGGATATTCCAGGCAGAAAAAATGCTTTAACACAGGTTCCTACTAATTTAAACTCACAAATATTATCAAGTATAACAATGGTAACTTTCAATAAATTAAATTCTTGGAACTAACCGGGATAAGCGCTGAGTACTACGCGATGCATGCTAGACCAATGTCCGAGAACGATAATCTCTAAATAATTCGTCTGAAAGGGTAGTTAAGTAGCGAGGGACTTTGATTGTGCTTTTGGGTAAATGAATTGCGTCGTACCGGATCAATCCCTTTGACACTAGGGACCCGAGGGCAGACCGTGGAATCCGTGCATTCAAGGTATTAACCCATTTGTGAACTAGGAGTCCTCCTCGGATGGATTTTGAGGTTTACGTGCCATAGTTTTTTTTTAATAGTTGGTTCCTCATCCAAGTAGTTGGTTTTCCCATAGGCTTGAGTCCGAGGACTATGCAATGCCTTGGTTCTGTCCAAAACCTAGTTTTCCACATCCAGGTAGTTGGTTTTCCCATAGGCTTGAGTCCGAGGACTATGCAATGCCTTGGTTCTGTCCAAAACCTAGTTTTCCACATCCAGGTAGTTGGTTTCCCCATGGGCTTGAGTCCGTGGACCATACAATGCCCTGGTTCTGTCCAAAACCTAGTTTTCCATCATCCAAGTAGTTGGTTTCCCCATAGGCTTGAGTCCTTGGACCATGCAATGCCCTGGTTCTGTCCAAAACCTAGTTTTCCATCATCCAAGTAGTTGGTTTCCCCATAGGCTTGAGTCCGAGGACTTTGCAATGCCTTGGTTCTGTCCAAAACCTAGTTTTCCATCATCCAAGTAGTTGGTTTCCCCATAGGTTTGAGTCCTTGGACCATGCAATGCCCTGGTTCTGTCCAAAACCTAGTTTTCCATCATCCAAGTAGTTGGTTTCCCCATAGGCTTGAGTCCGAGGACTTTGCAATGCCTTGGTTCTGTCCAAAACCTAGTTTTCCATCATCCAGGTAGTTGGTTTCCCCATAGGCTTGAGTCCGAGGACTTTGCAATGCCTTGGTTCTGTCCAAAACCTAGTTTTCCATCATCCAGGTAGTTGGTTTCCCCATAGGCTTGAGTCCTTGGACCATACAATGCCTTGGTTCTGTCCAAAACCTAGTTTTCTCTTTGTGTGGGATCTTGGCTTTAGGGGACTTAGCTCCTCAACCAAGCCCCTAGAGTTTATCCATACGATTAACGCTATCAAGTGCCTAGTTTGCTCTTTATGAGAGACCTTGGCTTTAAGGGAGTTAGCTCCTCAGCCAAGCCCCTAGTCAAGAAACGTAGCCCCTAGCAGAACTTTATACTGGAACTCTATAACCAACGGTTAGAAATAACGAAGAAACTCTATCGACCCACATCCTATACCAACACACAAGCCCTCCCCACAGACGGCGCCAATTGTAAGGACGCGATTCGTGGCGGACCGTAATAGTGTCGGGTTCGCACGTAAAAAGACCCCTAACAATATCATTTGTAGAGCGTGGGTTTGGAAGGCTAGGCCCTGGTTGACAGGCGGTGGGTTTTCGCGGTGTTCGTACGAGTTTAAGTTTTCCTTCACCCCTGGAGTCTTTCTCCTGGAGGTGGGCTGGGAGGCTCTGGTTTTTGGCCATTTTTCCCAACCCCCTCTATAGATTACTTACTCTTCCTTTTATACTAACTCGCGTCCACTGTCCTTCGTCCACGCGTAGGGTTAAACTTTCCAAGATTGATACTTGTCCCATCAGTCCATACTCAAAGTCGTTAGGGATGGTTGTAAAAGCCAAAGAATGCGGCTCTGTCAGGTTCAGAGCATTAAATGGCAGTAACAGCAGCTTTCCCTTGATATTTTAGATCTTTCTTCCAAGCTTCAGTCCTATACCGTCTTTACCCTTATTTCCTTTTTTTTCTGGGGGGACTTTGGGTCTGCCGAGGACTGAGCTGTCCTCGGCGGTATCCAAAGGCTATTTTGTCGAGCTTGGGCCATAGCCCTCCTCGGCTTGGGCCTCTGGACTCTCCCCGGGTAGATGGGCCTGGCCCATAGATCATTTGGGCCCCACAATAAGAATATAAGAAAATAAATATAAAAAAAGAAAAAAAATTTTAAATTGAAGATAAAAAAATTACCTTTCAAAAGTGTTTAGAGTTATAATTTTTTTATTTAACAATTTTTTATTATTATTTTTTGTAAAAAAGAGTTTATAAATAATAAAATTTAAAAATAGCTCTATAATAAACTACATAATTTGGTATTACTTCCAAGTTAAATTCTAATTTTTTAAATTCTTAAATGGTTACTAAATGGGTTAAGTTTTTTATAATTTAATCATTCGTGACCTTAACAAAATTCGACATAAGTTGTATTTGAAGTTTATCTAATTACTAAAAATTATTACATAAGAATTATAGGTTCAAATTTGACTAAAAAGAAATTACAACACGACTTATATATACAGTATATATTAGAAAATTTTAGTAAATAAACATAGTATAATGGGTATACTATTTTTCAATGGGTATTCTAAAATTAAAATACTACTTTTACATCATTAATGTTTAATTGTTCATATTCGTCGTAAGTTTTATATATATATAGAGGTAAATTTTAGAAAAAGTTCGATTAAAATTTGTCTTGTATCTAAATTTATATAGGGACCACACCATAATTATTTACTAAAAGTTTTTAATCTTTGTGCCAAGTGAGTTAATGAGTGCAAAATACTAAGAATTTAATATTAATGAACTATAAAATTTATAAAAAAAATAATATAAAAAAAAAATAATCACATACTCAATACAAATCATCACACAACAAAGATCACCACATATTCTATCTTATTAAAAATTAGAAAAAAAAAAATGATCATAAGTAGTATTAAATTTGAGTAAGAATTTTAATATATGACTAATTACGTTTACTTTTAAAAAAAAATAATTTGACTAATAATTTATATTTTTATGATAGAAATTGTGTTTAATTAAAAATGTATCCACACATATGCATGTGTCGCATGCTCTTTTTTTTAATAATTTGAATAATCATACATATATATATATATATATATATTTATAATAAAAATTGTGTTTAATTTTAAATGCATCCATGCGTTTGCATGGGTTCCATGCTAGTATATATTAATAGGTAAAACTGAGAGAAAATCCAATTAAGTTTTAAATTGAATTCATTCTTAAAAAATAAAAAAAATAAAAAAAGATTTAAATTGAATTCTAATTATTCTCTAATTTTGTACCATGTGTCCTATTTAAGCTTTTTTAATTTTTGTTCTAAGTGAGTTAATGAGGTGTAAAAGACAAAAGGGTCTAATATAAATAAATCATCAAAAACTCAGTAAAAAAAAAAATGAAGAGTAAACTCATGTGTATATCTAAAAGAAATTAAAATAAATAAAAGTGAGAGTATAATTTGAATCCATATGTGTGTAATTGTATTTTTTTTTAATTAGACTGTGCATATGTACGAGTTATACACTAATATATATTAATAGGTAAAACTCAGAGAAAGTCAAATTAAAATTTTAAATTAAAGTCTAATTTTGCGCCATGTGTCTGGATTTATATAGGATAATTTTATGACAATGTACAATCTAACTATTTTTAATTTTGCTATCAAGTGTAGAAGCCAATGAGACAATTAATAACACATTAAACACTCATGCTTTGGGAATCAGTAATACCAATCCAAATCCTTCAGACCTGCTTCGTGATAATACAACTGTGAAGTATGTATAAAAAGTAAAAACACACACAATTACCCATCTCTCTATGGTTAGTAGTCTCTCTCTTATATTCATTACCCTTATAATATAATCTAAAAAACGAGATTGGAGACAATTTTTTTTACCAGCCATACAAATTCAAAGGTTTTTTCTTGACACATATGCCCATCATGTTACAAAATGACCTACCATAAAACTACAACCCTAAGGATTTTTTATTTATTTATATTTAGTCTTTTTTCTTTTCTTTTTTTAAATTTGCAAAACTTCCAATCACCAATAGAGATTGAATATTCAAAAGCATGGATGGATCTTTTGGATAAACATTCTCACTAATGTTCATCTTTCTGTGTAATTTTTCCATTTAGTTTTGATTCTCTAAATTGATATAGTGATGGGTTTGAGCATTTTTTACTTAAGTTTGACTACAGCACCAAATGTGTCTAAAGTTTTATTTACTTAAGAACTACTTAATTGAATGAGCTTAATTACCCTTTCAATATATGCATGAGTGTGATTGTAACTTGTGTATTGTAGCAATGGATAATTTGATCAAAGTTAGTCTTTGTTTCTATTGTAGCTACCCTTGCTCTGGTGGAACTATTTGTAGTTCAACTTGCTTTCTTTTTACATATGTTGTTATATGCAACTCCTAAAATTTATAGGTGAGTCTGTATGTTAGATAAATAGCACTTTCATTAAATCTAATGAAAATATTTTTATTTTACATTCTAATTTGGTATTCCTCATTTTCTCTAACATTTTCTTCAAATGGTGACTATAACTAAAGAACTACGTGTTACATCATCACATGGTTTAAGGAAAAAGGGTTGAGAAGGCATGAGCTAACTCATTTGTTTTTCTTTTGAGCCAACTGAAATTACAGCAAACAAAAGATCTCTAAGTTATAAGATATTTTTAAACAGAGTGATGCAAACGAAGGACCATCAAGAGCTCCCTAGGTGAGTCTCTCAAAGTTCTCATCATAAGCAAAATGTAATGCCCACAAAAAGTATTAATTGATTGTGTCTTGGTGGCATTTTTTTTTTTTTTTTTTTGGTCATGCTAAATAGTGCCCTTAGGGCACTGGTTAAGAATCCATTTTAGAAAAGTTTTAACATCACTTTTATGAGAAATGAAAAAAACTGTCAAAATATTAATTTTTTTTCCCCCATAAAAACTTTCTTTAACTGGATTCTTATCTAGTACTCTAAGGGCACTCGTTAGCATTTCCCTTTTTCTTTTTTTTCGTAAGTCATTATGCCAATAGTTCATATATAATATTTAAGTTAGTATTAATTAACTGTGTTTTGATGGAACATACGTGATATTTAAGTTTGATGTTCAGAACTTTGAAGCTGGCACAAGGGATGAGGTACACTGTTCAAGAGAAGGGAGTAAGGTTGCATGGAAGATTATTGAGGATATGTTAGGGAATGGAATCCTAATGTTTAAATTTTTGTTTAATTGATATTTTCCATTTATTTGTTAGGAATTTTTGAAATAGTAATCCTAATTTGCAAACAAAGAAGAAGAAGAAATAAAGAATTTTTTAAATATTCTTACAAATTTGAAAGTTACACTAGCAAAACATTCATAGACATCTTAAAAAATAAATTTGCTAAACATTTTGCTCTTTTAAGGTTCATTCCCATACATGTGTCTTATTTAAGTTTTTAAATTTTTGTTTCAAGTGAGTCATTCAATGCAAAAGAAGAGGAATCCAATATAAATGAACCGTAAAAAAACACAATCATATATCTAATCATATAATTTTACACCAAGGGTCTTTTTTTTTTTTCTTTTTTTTTTTTTTCTTTTTTTTTTTGCCAAGTGACTATTATAATATTAACATAAAAACAGAAATAACTATCTCACTCACTTAAATATTCTTGACTACGCAAATTCCAATTTGCCACCTCCTTGGCATTACTCTTTTATATCTACATGACATGTCTTCTATACGGATGGTAAAGGGCATGTTATTTTAGCTTACTAGATGATAGAATAGAAGGAAGCAAAGCTCATACCAATTACTTTTTACAAATTATATAATATTTTATTCGCTTAAATAGCTTCAGCAATACACCACTAGACATTTAGGTACGTATGTAGTTATTATTTATTGTTAGCTTGATACTGTCCTTTATCTAACTTATGCATTTATGAGTCTATGACTTTACAGACTACTATTTCTCCACATCTAACTTATACATCTATGAGTCTATGACTTTAGAGACTATTAATGCAGGACTCAATAAATTATATAAGATGAATAACATTTTTTTTTGGGTAAATTTCATTAACCTACTTGAGATTTTGGGCTAATACCAATTAGGTCCAAAACATTTCAAAACTGTTCAACTTGATCCCTAAACACAAACAACGTTACAACCATATTGTTTCTCTCTCTCTCTCTCTCTCTCTCTCTCTCTCTCCAACCTGCAAACACAGTGCTAATTTCCTTTCTTTTTTTCTCAATGAATCTTATCAATGAAACTAATATAAATATTAGTTGGAAGTATATTATTCAAATTAGTTTCTAATTGTAGTTTAATCTCGAGTCAAGTGTCCATTTTAACTTTTTTAATTTGGGTGCTAGGCATAATAACACTCAGCATAAAAGCCAAGATGATTATCTCACTTGCCTGGGCAATATCACCTTATTATCATTATTGTTGAATGTTTCCATGCGTTAGCATAGGCGACATACTAGATTATGTAATGCGTATACATATACATAGGCCCATGGCATATATAGATTTATTTATGTTTGTTCTAAGTTTTACCCCCTCCCCCTCGCCCACTACCCTCCCTAACCTATATAATACTAATAATACCTCTGAAAAGCTATCTAAAAGCCCCATTGGTGGTAGCCTCTCTCTCTCTCTCTCACGTACCATAGTTTCAATGATTGCGTTGATTTCAATGACTTTTTATTTTTTATTTTATTATTCTAGTTTTGTTATACCAAGTTTACAAAAACATAACAATCTTTGGCCTCATTCTTTTTCTTCTTCTTATTTTTTAATAAGGCTGGATTATATTAATTTTTTAGGAAACATGAATTACAACTTTTTAATTCCAAACTTTTTTTACATGACATCGTGATATTTAAGTATGTGAATTTAGGCTTTAACATTCATTGAAGGTTTTATTCTTATTAATATTTATTGGGAAATTTACTTTGAATAATGGACAATAATACTAATTATAAAAAAATTATTTAATTCATGCATAATATGATGCTAAGCTAAACCTACAAAAGGTATTAAAAAAAAGTATTTTAGAAATTTTTTTTATTTTATTTAAGTATGATTTCATTCTACCATCTTATCATGCTATACCAAAATTTGGAATGAAGATTCAAAATTTCATTCTTACGTTATTACCAAATAATAAATAGTAATAGTTCTTCATTGCAATTTCTTGTAATACTTATTCTTGTCCTCATGTAAACATCATTACAATGTGTCGAATGTGCCTTGATTTGACAGGTCAATATTTTTCTTGTAACACTTATTCCTCAAGATGTTAGTGACATTGTGCAGTTCATCTTAAGAAGATAACTTGAGTTCAAATGTCCATCTAATCACTTGTGGTTATATATATATATATATATATATATATAGTCCATATGGACATATACCATACAAGAGGTTATGAATATGAATATGTGAAAAGTAAATATGAACACAATAGAAGTAAGAGGAAAAAAAAAGGGTTTTCACATTTATCCCAAACAAAAATAAAGAATAAACTTTAATTAACATCTTAATATAACATATATTTTCTCCAAAAAAAAAAAACATATAAACACACCATTTAACCCCAATAAATAAATATGTTTATAGGTTTGAGAATCCAATTGGACCCACCTATATTTTATTTATCCTTCAAATTTTTTATTTTTCTTTCATACAGGAATTCTGCTAACGTGCATGCCATTGATTGGAAATGGACTGCCAGCAAAAAAAAAAATTGTATTTTTTTAAGGAACATATGGATTGCTACTGCTTCCTAATATCATGCACCACAAATGTATTTTGCTTCATAAAGAAGATATCGAGTTGACTTTTATTGTTTGTATGTATGCATGCAATTTTATAAGTACAAAACAATATTATTGTTGGGATTTTTCTTTTGGACGAGTCAGAAGAAAAAACTGTGAACCTAGCTGTCCCATTGTTTAAGGCACAGATTTTTTTGTTTCTTCTTGGTCGTGCAAATTTGTGTCATCATTTGTTATTTCTTAGTAGTTATGAACGAATCCCTTCGGAACTTTCCTATTCCTAAGATGCCGAATCAGAGTAATTATGAATGACAGCTGTCCATAGTATAAACTATAAAGTCTGATTTTATAACCGAGTGATTTTATGTTGACCTACAAATTCACCTGTCCTCAAAAAAAAAATTCCCCTGTCACAATTTTCTTATATAACATACTGTTATTGGTTATTTGTTATTTTCACATAAGTAAATCTAATGTCACAAATTTTTTCACAATTTTATCATAATTTTACTACGTAGCGACTCATAAACTGTGAAATCATGGACCGACTTGGCAAGGAAAGTTCCAACTTGTCAAGGATTCTAGATCCTTGGAAGAAGTCATCGCAAGTTTGTAACGAACCCTCACATCTCAGAAATTTCTGAGTCACCCTTTCATACGTAAACAAAAACCATGGCAACACTATTCAATTGTAATTAATGGTAAGTGGTCGATTAATTAAACATTGAAGATAAAATATTATAAGCAACTTGTAACTTGTAAGGCTAAGTCTTATGTTTTTGGATGTCTTGTCAATTTTATCTTTCTATTAACATGAGAGCATTCCATTCTATTGACTCCATGACCAACCAAAGACAAAGAGAATAGTGACTTCTCTATATAATTTTTTCATTTTTTTTTAATTTATATTTTTATAGATACAATATGATTTGAACTTATGACATTGACTTTATGATTATTGATTTTTATCATTAGACAAAGATGCTAATTATTAATCGATTTTTAATGTATACAAGATTCAAATCTTGATACCTTATGAGACCATAAGAGATTTTATCAATTGGCCTAATTAGAATCCACTCATAAAATTTTATTAGGATGCAAATTAAGAAACCTTGGTTACATATTTCTTTATCAAAGTCTTTACTTAGAAATTGGGATATATAATGGATCCTATTATTCTTTTTAAAAAAGAACTATATTGATTCTTCAATATTCTAATTTCCAGAAATTCTACAATTCCCTTTTTTTTAGTGGGTACGTATTTCTCAGTAGTCAACCTAGCTACTATAACAAGTCACCAAAAGAGCATTATATAACATTCATGCTGAATGTGTAGTGATAGACTGGTCCTTAGTTAGAAGTGTCAAGTATAACATCTTGAAATCAAGATCCTGCAGATTTTAGCTTCTTTTTTTTTTTCCTTTTTTTTTGTGTGTTCTTATTTTGGGCTAAATAAGATACAGATTTTAACTTGATAATTGATAAGGAAAATAGTTTTTTTTTTTGGAGGAAAAATAAGGAAAAGAGTTGTTTATAACATATTAAGCATAAGGATTAATTATCATATTCTATCATTTGATTCAAAACCAGCTGATACAAGTAAATTGAATCAATGGGCTTTGACTAGTAGCTTTATTATTATTATTATTATTTTATGCCGATGTATATTAATACCTAACCAAAACTTCATTAATAACAAATGAACCTTCACATGGCAGATTTCATTTCTTATCTTTTTAATGCGGGTAATACCTAATCAAATTACATTAAAAATATTGGATAAGAGAAATCGTCAAATATTTCACGAGGAGTTACATCTGCATCTCTGATTATTAGATCCAAAAATCCAGCTAACCCACATTATTTTAAAGAAATTACTATTGATGGACTGACCCTAATATGATATTTTAGTCCAGAGTATCATGATTAATTTCAATAACCTTCTCACTCACTTCCAAGAGTAGCGCCTGAATAGGATTCTTCTATGCTACCTCTAATGTTTTTAAGGCTAGCTAGCTACCACATACTCATGGTCCCATGGAGGCTTTTTTATTATTTGTTTTAGAATCCATTATATGGAGTTATTATATAATTTGACATAAGTTTCAAACTTAATTAATGTCATGTGTGACTATTATTATATGTATAAAACGAAAAAAAAAAAAAATAGGATTCTTCTTTACCTCCAAAGATTAGTGTCAGAAACTCAGAGTAAGATTCTTCTCTGCTACCTCTAAATTGTTTTTAAGGCTACCATACTCATGGTGATTTTTTGTTTCATTTTTAATTTTTTTTTTTTAAGAATCCATCATGGAGTTATTATTCAATTTGACATAAGTTACTATATAATAATAAATATGAAAAAGTTAATGTAATGTGTAACTCTATTATTATTTGTCTATGAAATAACAAAAATTTTGAATATTGTTAACATACGACCTAATGGAACATATCATCAGATTTTTTTTTTTTTTTTTTTTTGGAGAAAGAATCTATCATCAGATTTGATGTAACATATCATCAAATTTGATGTAGAAATGTTTTATTTAAGTCCATCAAAATTTCATGTGTGCAAATAAAAAATTAAAAAAAAAAAATTTGTCGAGTCACTATTTAATGTGTCCGTGAGTTATCAACGAAAGTGACAAATTTAGAATCATATGTGATCCCTATTATTAATAAATGTACCATAGTCCCAAAATAAATAAATAAATAAATATATTTATTTATTTATTTATTGTGGATATTATAGAAATTTCCTTTGGAAGTTTTGTAAACACATAAATTCTATCAAGAATGAGCATTTTCTACGCAGAAGTCAAGGTCTATTTAGTAATATAAGGACAAACCATGCATGATGCGTTTGAATGAATTGTACTCTCTCCGTTCCACTTTATTTGTCCTGTTTGAAAAGTCAAACTTTTTAAGGGAACATCATTTATTGTCTTGTCTACCTTTTAAAAATGTATAAGTTTCCAAAACTATCCTTAAATAAATTTATCAAAAAATTGAATTAGTAAATTAATAGGGGTATAATAGAAACGTTAGTAAATTAATGACTTTTATTTTTAGAAACGAGACAATATTTTGGAACATCCTAAAATGGAATAGAGGACAAACAAAATGGGACGGAGGGAGTAGTAACTTTAAAAGATGTGATTTAAACTTTGAAGTTTGAACATAAAATTTTAAAGTTACGAGTTTCTTTGGGAACAAGCAATTATACCATCCTTGCAAGTTACTTGCAAAAACTGGTTTTCTTATTTTAACGCAACCACGCGTTGCGGCTTTTGATCTTTTAACTTAAGAAGTCAAGCAATTGACCATTAGCTAAGCGATCATTGCTGTACTTTTCCATGAAAACTTTCCAAGGACCTTAAAATAAATTCCCTGAGAATTAACTAGTCTGCTTATTACATACTCCCTTCGTCTCACTTTGCTTATCCTCTATTCAATTTTGAAATGTTTCAAAATATTGTTTTGTTTCTAAAAATAAAAGTTATTAGTTTACTAATGTGCCTATTATACCCTTACTTTATTTTCAAAACTATTTGAAAAGAAAACTAACTATTTTTTTTTTTTTAAATCAATCTGATTGGGGCACTTTTTAGTTGCCTCATTAAGAATAACTCTTTTTAAAATAAAACTGATAAATTTATTTAAGGGTAGTTTTGTAAACTTATACATTTTTATAAGACAGACAAGACAATAAATGATGTTCTTTTTTCAAACATAACAAACAAAGTGGGATGGAAGGAGTATTAGAAAATCGTGTGTGAATCGTCACGTTTCGAAGCACTTGCTGGAAAAGAGAAAATCTAAAGCCGTACCTTTTTTTTTTTTTTTTTTTTTGCCATAATTTTGATGTAATAAACTGTGAGTTGTGAGGAAAAAAATACTAAGTTAATGTGAAATTGATAAAGCAACTGTGTACGGTATATCAAGATAAAATTGTGGTAAAGTTGCAGCAAAATTTTTTTTTGAGGTCCTAGATTAGAGGATTGCAAGCAATGACCACAATTTCTTTTTAAAAAAAAAATAATAATTCAATAGTCTATATATTACTAGGCAAATCTTAAAGAAAATCCAATTAGATTTTACAATTGAAAATCAATTTTGCGCTATGTATCCTAAATTATATATTTTTAGAGAGAAATTATTTCTTAATTTTGAAGTCAAATGTGGGAGCACATCATAAATATCTATCCAAGTGAGTTATTGCGTACAAAAACCAAAGAGCCTAAAATTAATAAACATAATTTTTTTTTAAGAGACAATTTACATTTTCTACCTAATAATATTCTTACAAGACTTTTTAAAGAGTTAAAAAAAAAAAAAATATATATATATATATATATATAAGAATGACTATTAATAATGTTTAAATTATATATGTAAGAATTATACTATGTATCTTAATGTATATCTTTTAAGTATATCAATACATATGCATAGGATTACAAGTTAATTACAATAATGGGAGGAGAAATTCAAAGTCTGATTCTTTTTATAAAGGTGAGTATAAATTTTAGTAAAGTGTCTTGTCATAATAAGAAATTTAAAGTTCAAACTCCGCCTATACCAAAATCAATTGGTGTCTTACCCTAATCATAACAAGCTATCACCATGGAGCGAATGCTAGAGTTTGAAATTTTGTCATACCTATCAAAAATAATTATATATTTATATATATATATATATATATATATATATATATATAATAAAGGGAAATTAATAGTGGTACAATTCTATACGCGTAACGCGTCCCCCTCGCTTTTCCTCTATTCTGAAGTTTACCTACAATTTGGTCATAAGTGGTCAAGTGAATTACGCTAGAATCCAGAGTTGTCAACCTCCAGAAACAAGGTTTTCTATATATATATATATATATTGTACTAGTCAAAACATTAATACTTGCCGAAAGGCTCGAAATATGCCATGTATAGCCAGTACAGGTCCAACCCTGTATTTTTTTCTATTACATTTTAGAGAAGTATCGATACCGGTTTAATGACTAGTATAATATTGACTTCCTTAATTTACATACAAATCAAACTTTTCATTTTCAATTAATTTCAATTAAACCCTTAGTTTACATACAAATCAAACTTTTCATTTTCAATTAATTTCAATTAAACTAGGCAAAAAAAAAAAAAAAAAAAAACACCAAAAAAAAAACCCAAAAAAAAAAATTTTTTGAGAAGACTTGGAAGAGAATTTGGCTAAGGAAGTTATGTGAAACTCAAAATGCAACTTGCAATCAAGCTTCATGAGAGGCTCAAGATCGTTTCCCAACAACTGAGATCATGATAGATGCACATGCCAAATCGGCAAGCTAAGCCTTAATGACCCGGTGAAATGTAAGCCATATTTGCATTATATTCCAAAAGAACTAATTAAGTTATAATTAGAGCTCTTCTTAGTAAGTTATATAGCCTAGTTTGGTTTAGTAAACAATCAAAATGAACCTAGCACCAGCACACACTATACACTCTTATCCAAATCAATTTACATTGTGCGATATCACAATCTTACCCACTTAAATTCCTAACATCCTTATCTCTATCCACATTGTGCTTTAGTGTCTTTGAGCCATATGGTGTTATTAGGTTGGCTTTGATACTATTTGTAAAAACCCAAGGAAACATTAACCCCATTTAAGATATACTCAACATGGAACCTAGTGTGGGACACAAACACACTTGTCCAATCCAATCCACAATTTGGGGCATGACACCAGCCACTAATATGAAACAACATAGAGAGAGAAAAGACATGAAGCAGTAGCGCAGAGAGAGAGAGAGAGAGAGTTCTTATTGATGTTTTTAATAGTAATTTTTAAATTTTTAAACACTTATTATAGGGAAAAAAAATTTGTACTATGTTATTTGTGGGCATTAACAGTACATTCTAGATGGAAGGCGGAAGAGCTATATTAGAAACATATATAAATTAAAGAATTGAAATGAAAAAAATTAAAATTATATAAACAAAAATGAAAACATAACAAAGTTAAGAGTGTGAAATTTTTATTAGCATTATATCGTTGCGATGCATTATTTAATCAAGATTCATGTGTAAACTAAAGAAAATATTTCAATAATATAATTAATATTGAATATAAAATATTTAATAAAAGAAAAAAAATTAAATTAAATTACATTAATGCACATCATGTAAGTCCACATTTTTATCAAAAACCAAAAATTATAATATATTTGTTAGGGACGATTTGAGAAACGTGCTGAAAATGCTAGAACAAGCCCAAAATTCTGCTAAAGTTCTTTAAAGTGTGACGAAATGAGGAGAGTCAAACCCAAAATTCCAATATTTAGTAAATAAAGGCTAGCTAGTGGTGCATCATAAGAACAAGTCCAAAGTGCTAGACAACAAAAAGATGAAGAAAATGCTATATTAAGTTTGAAACAGTTTTACACATACAGCAAAAATAAGAATTTAAGAGAGGTGGTGAGTAGGGGTGTCAAATGGGAGGTTTGGGTGGTCATAATTGGGTTGAGTATATAAAACTCATTTATCCATTAAAACTCATTTAACTAATTGCTTTTAACTCAAATATAACCTAATCCAATTATTATGGGTAAATCCCAACCCACCCAATTACCCAATTATCAAAATTACAAAAATGCCACTAAAGTGAAAATGACCAAAGTACTCTAAAATCTTCAAAAATAGCCAAAATAAATTATGTAACAAGTTGTTAACAATAGATAAAAATAAAATAAAATAAAACTGATGTTAGTAGTAATTTCAAATAAGAACTAATAATAATTTGCTAAATATTATAAAATTATTGTGAAATTATGGTGTGTACTGTATTTTCATGAGTCTTTGTTTTTAATTGTGGTCAGTCCAATTTAATATTTTATTAATAAATTTATTTATTTATTTATTTATTTTACGTTCACACCACAGCTATTGTGATATATTTTATTTTTAATTTGTTGTGGACTAGTATAATTGTAATTAAAAAAAAAATCCCACCAAACCCAATTCCACGAATTTCAGGTCCAAAACAGAGAAACACACAAAACCAAAAGAAAAACACACTTTCAAATTTGTAAAAAAAAAAAAAAAAAAACCAGAGAGGTTTAACAAACCCTAAGCAGCTTTACTTATTCGTTGTGTACTCTGTATAGGATTCGTCGGAAACAGAGGGCTCCGTCCATTGACAATCACCGCCGCGCGAGCCATGGAGAGAAGGAGAAGATCATGCGAGCAATGCAAATCTTCCATAGCCATCTCCATTTCTCGCAAGTGAAAAGAGTAAAAAAAAAATTTAAAAAGCTTTCGAAACCTGTTTGGAGGGAGAGAAAGTGAGGGGGGAAAAAAATCTCAGAGAGTGATGAGAAAACAAAAAAACTTTTAAAAATCTTTTAACTAAATTTCAAGAGGTTCTCTTTCGTGTTAGTAATGAACTTTTTTAACTTTATAGAGCGATTTAAGTGTTGTGTAAGTGTGAGAGTATAATAATGATTTCAGATGTTGATATAGGACTGTTGGGGTTTTTTTTTTTTTTTTTTATGGAAATAGCTGGGTTGAATTTAAGTATATATTTTTTGGGTTAAATGGACCCCAGCGGGTTTTTAGTTAAAACCTAATAATCATTGGACTTAATTGGGTTGATACCCATTTAACTCAACTAATAATTAGGTGGGTTTGGGTAAGCAAAAAGGTTTTAGTTTACTTTGCCACCTTAGTGGTGAGGGAGAGAGAGAAGATTCTTGTGTGTCACTATTTTCACCCCAAGACCTCAAAATGTTACTACTCCCTTCTTGTTGGATAGGCTTTTGTTTTGAAGTTAAGGTTTCAAGGGGAGAACGAAAATTGGTAGTATTAAATATGAGATGTGCTTTATAGGAAGCATTGGGATGTCCTTAGGGACTGCTCTTAGCAAAAGGAGCGAACTTATTGACCCCATTTTGTTAAACAAGTGGAAAAGTTTCAGATTTGCCTTAGGTTAGGTAAGGGGAGGAGTTGCTTTAGTCGTAAATAAGGAAATTCATTAATCAAAGCTGATTGGCTACACATTGCCAACTAATTCAGACCCTAAGAGAGTTGCTTTATGTGGCAGGGTGCATCAAAAGCCTTCTAAGAAGTCAGCTTGTTTTAAGGACCTAGAAATGGTTTGTTTGAAACTTTAACTATACATACAAGAAGAGTTACTTCCATAATGTCACAAGGGTTTGGACCATGCTTAAAAGAATAAATATAATATAATACGTAAATTGGGCCCACAAGGAGGTTGGGCTCGTTTGGAATTAGGGTTGTAGAAAATCCTTTGCAAAAACAACCATCAACAATATTATAAAATAATTTAAAATAAATAATGAAACTCTTTTTAAATATCTTGAAACTTTTAGAAATTTAGTTTAAATATTAAAAAATATATATAGAATTTAATATTTTTAAAACATTGGTAAAAGAGTTTCACTTCTTCTTTTTTCTTTTTTTTTTTTTTTTTTTTTTTTTTTGAGAGAAAAAACAGTTTCACTTAAAGTAAGTAAACCAGTGCACAAAAAGTCATATGGCAAATTATATCATACAACTTGTAATACTTTCATTGAGCTAGGTGGTGTAGGCCTAATGTGTACCACCCAACTATTATCATTAAAACAAAAAAATTGTGTAAGATTATTAAAATAATATAAAATAAATAATAAAAATAATTCAAAATTTCTTGAAATTCTTGTTAATAGAATTTCAATAATAATAATAATAATAATAATATTACTATTATTATTATTATTATTATTATTATTATTATTATTATTTCCAATAGAATTTCATTTTGAACAATCATATTAATTTTTTTAATGTGCATCACATGTCATAAGGAGAGAAGAAAAGGAGAGTAATATAATAAAGGGAATCCACTTGCTGCAACCATAACATGAAAGATACAACTTTTATTAATATAGTAAATGATATCATTTGATTTTGACGTTCGCCTATATAATTTATAATTTTATTGTGAAATTTAGATTACCATAACTAAATGCCATATTATTATATAATTTCACAATCCCCATGAAATATATTAGATGTATTATAGTTTCAATTGGAATTTTTTATTTTATTTAAATTGGCTTTAGTGACTTTCAATTACTTATAGTTAATAAAGACTCATTGAGAATGTGAATTAAAAATATTCTAAAATCTCATGGTTTAAAAATAATTTTATTTTAAATTTAGAGTTTAATTTGAAATCATCTCAAAGTATAGGAAAAATATGAAATTGATCTAAATCTTTAACCAAGGATGATCCACTTAGGACAAGGATAATCTAACTATTTGCTGGAGAGAGAATAATAATTTTTTCAAAAAAAAAAAAAAAAACCAATTAGAATGACGGACTTCTACGCATTATCTATGGTACTATATTCCAAAAGACGAAAAATTACCTTCTATTAATTGTTGAAACTAAACTTGTCCCATTAATTAGGTCAAATATATGCATCCAAACAATATGACAACTACTTAAATTTTGTTTTTGCTGGCACTATGCTTATTCTAATTGAACACTTCGTTTCATGTAAGAGCGACATTTGGTTTATCCGAATGAACTGTGGACATGCTCAAAGGTTTAAAATTAGCTGTTAGATTTGCCAGAACTATTTCATTATATCTTCTATTGGTAAAGAAAATGTCCAATACTTTCTTTTGTATTATTATTATTATTATTTTGAGAGAGAGTTTTACCTTCAATTTGCCTCACTTAAATCTAACCCGTCTTTCAACCACTTTACGTAAAACCTATTGGCTAAGGGTTTAGCTTGGGTCTGGTGCACTAAAACATTGAACGGAAGCTTTACCTATCTGCAAAAGATCAAACTTTTCCTCCAACATTGTTTGAAAAGAGAGTTTCTCGAATTGAGTATCTACGAATACTTTTAATCAATGACTTTTTTAATGGTCCTATAACTTATTCTGATAACTTGATAATATGATTTAGTAGAGGTGGTTTCTCACATGTTTAGAAGAAAGCTTTGTTCCTGAGAAAACACCAATACTAGCGTATTGCCATTACCCAAGCATACTTCATAAGGCTAACATAAATAGACATGCCCCCATAATTCATGATCAAACTTATTAATACACCAATTGAAGAGACTACCATCAATAAAAATGCCAATTTACAATAATGAGAAAGTCTCTCCTAAACCCACTTCATAATGCGGGCACATCAGATAATTTTCACAGTAAAAAAGTCTGGAGCAGCCACATATGGTAATTTTCTGACAGTAATAGCCAAGAAGACAATAATAGTCATGACATTATATGTTAGAAACAACTACCAATTTAAATGATTAAGAATGCATTTAGATATCGCTTATTTTGTTGAAAACTGCAAACTGAAAACAATAAAAAATTACTGTTCATGCTTGAAAGTACTGTTCATGGGGCAATAGGTGCTGGTTTAAAAAAAAGAGCTGAAAACGCAAATAATCTAGACATGGACGCACAAACCAAACCGACCATAAATGAGAGAGAAAGTAGTTACCATTCAAAACTATACATTATTGTACACTATACATCAGAAAATTGTTCGAGTACTTGCAAACCAGAGCAAAGCAGATGGCAGAACCTCTATATACAAAGAAAAGCACTCAAAAGCCACAAATTTGCTATTTATAAGCCTCCCCTTTCAACTAATTATTCTCCTTGAGTTTATACAAATTTTCTATGTATTCTTCTGTGTCCCAAAGGAATGAGCCAAAAGCAACAGCCTCCAAAACCAACCTCTTCATACTAGAAAATGAAGTCAAGATCACCTCATCATTCTCAATTAAACCTGTCTTCTCATCCCCAAAAAGTGCACTACTATGACTCTCAATCAAGTTCACAGCCTCCTTAGATTTAAGTTTTGCACATCTCTGCAATGTCTCAGGATCAAACCCCATCACATAACATTTCAATGGTTCAAGTTTCATTTCCGAGTTACTTGACCCTTGACTACATGACACAGATTGTCTGTTACTGACACGGCCAAAGAGAAGGGTTTCCAATCCATAAGAACACAGCTCTTGGAAGTGAAGGGAGGTCTTGTGACTGAGATGAAGATCCTGGTTTGCCAAACCTACGGTTCGCTCCAAGCAGTGTCTCAACAAGGCGGACTTCAAAAAGTAGCCATACAAGATGGATGCCACATATACTTGGCCAAGTGTGAGCCGTGTGATCTTTGTTATTGCCCAATTTTCTGTGACACTAGAATCTGCTCTCAAGCCAGTGACAGCAGTGACATGTTCCTTAACCATATCCAAAACCTCCAAGCTGTGAATGGACTCCAGCTCCCAGTCCTTCGAAGGCCATATCTCTAGTCTGCCATTATAAATGCATCTAGAAAGCCTTGGAACCAAAGGAACTTTGATTTCAGAAAATTTATAAAATATTGACAGGTACATGACATCTTGAACAGCTATTTGGCACTCATGCTCTTTTAGTTGTGCAATCCTCCTGGCATTCAGATATATTTCAGGTCAAATAGAGAGAGAGAGAGAGAGAGAGAGAGAGAGAGAGAGAGGATAAAATACTTTTCTTCTGATAAATATATATACCAAAAAAAAAAAAAAAAGTTCCAAAAATGGCTATTTCAGTCCACAAACATCAATGGAAGATCAGTGCTAGTTTGTTTAATGTAGTGAAAAGTGTTGCTTAGCAGAAACCCTCTACATTGGTGAGCAACTTTAGCTATAACTAGCACATTCAACAGTGTAAGTAGAACCTAAGTGTTCCGTAGCCAACCATTCATATGGAAAAGGAGGATGAAACACATTTTCAACAGGAACCAAACACTGTGCTCTACTAATTTAACTATTGTGTTATAAAGGATTATGTTGTCCTTTTAAGCAATGGAATTCACCATTATAAGGCTCAGCATATGATATACTACACTACAAATGAGCTTCAAGCATTTGATTTAAATTTCTCTTTTGTTATCAATACATCCTCAATAGTTTTTCAGAGTTTAAGAACATGATATTGAAATGTTGAATGGTTGAAATTCTAACACAGCAAATGGTCAGGAGTCAGACATTAGTAAAGTGAAAATTAACTATATGATCCCAACTTTTTGTGGTGTTCTCTAATAAAGCAAGACTGCAAGACTTTTCAGCCACCTAAAGTCCAACATATGGTACACATTCACCTAGATCCAGTGAGCTGATATTAACCTCAAGTATTGGTTCTACAACATCCAGGAAATTTTTGAACTTGCATCTTAGCCATATATATATATACATTTTAAACTCATTCAACTGACAGAAAGTAATACACATTCAAGAGGGGCACAGGGTAGAATACTTGGTCTCCATCCATAGAAGCCAGGTGACTGAGCAGGTCCATCATAAGTCCATGGACTACTATTATACAATTAATTGATATAGACACTACACCTCTCCTACAGTGAGTTCGCCAACACATGATCACCTCCCATGCAATCAGTGTCGATCATTTAGAGTATTAGAATAGCAGAAACTAAGAAGGTTGTTAAATTACAGATTATCCTAAAAGCTTAAGCTTAAGCTGTCATCAAGATACTCTAAAATATTTATATTTACAAACAGATGGCACTTCTCATTAATTCCATAAGCCTGAAAGTTCAAATGTGCATCAGATTAAAATTTCTAGCTAGCATGCCCATAAAGTTAGTAAACTTTATATAGCACGAGAAGTTTCAAATTATTTCTCTCAATTTACAGGACACCCAAAGTAGTAATAAAGCATTGAATTGCAGTCCTTCATTACATAATCTTTCAAATAACAAAAATGTAAGCCAATTGCAACTGAATTCATCATGAATGGCTTCAAATCCTGTAAAATACTCTTAGGTGCTCAAGTTAGGTTCCACACTAAGCTGTTAATAGATCTTATCTTCACTTGAAAGGGGGATCAGAAAGACCATTTCATGATCCAACAACAACTTGGTTCACAAATCCAACCATCTGATTCAATTCCACACTCATAAAATTTTACCACCCACAAGATTTGAATGAAATCATATGGATCGAATTATCAAAACAAACTGATGTTATCACACATGATCTACAAAATGGAACCTATCATAGAGTTGAGCAAATCCTAATTCACTAGAATTCACAAGCATAATCAATGGTAAGAAAGGAAACAAACCTTAAGAATCCAGAATAGGTCATGCATTTCTCCAATCAACCTTATTAGTTACGACAAAGTTAAAATTGTCTCTATAGGTTATGAAGTTAAGTTAGAGCTTCAATTATAATGTCACTAGTACAAGACTCTCATAATCTTTCATACAGACATAATATCTCCTTTAAAAAAAGGACCACCTCTGGCAAAACACAAATTAAGAAAATTAATTGTTCTATTCAATGAGTGTCCAAACCAAATCTTTCTTTTAATTAGCAGTTTCCCATGCCCAGGACAAAATTTATTTAGGTACCAGGTCATGTCAAACTAGAACATCTAATCTTATATATATGTCTCAATATAACGGCCTGCATCTTGATGTAACAGAGATGTCATTACATGAGCACATGACAATTGATATAGACATTTCTTATTTTAATTGTAAACTGCAAAAATAACCGGTCGGTTTGAACCCATGACCTTATCTTCCATCCATTCTTGTGGGCATTTGAGTTAGAGCTCATTGGCCCAACCAAATTTGTAACGGGACATTATCTTGTACAATAATTGCATAAAAACGCCTCTCACATAGGGACGGATCCCATGTTTGTTGGTCCACACCAATGTGAGAGCAACATAAGACAATAAATCTTATGGAAGACTAGTGTCACAATTTTGCAAGTTTCCTTTTCTTTGCATTTCAAATTGGCTAAAATATTGTTTTGATCCCTACTTATTTTAAAAAGAGGTTCTTTAGATATTTTTTGGGAGTAGAGAAAGGAGCAGTTTGGGTCCAGGGGCCGTGGACCCAGTCAGATAATGATATGGGTCTAAAATTGGACATGTGTACTAGACCTAAGCCAAACCCATTTAGGAAAAAGTTAAGTTATTTTATTATTAGCTTATTTTTCTCCTAAAATGGGTTCCGTTGCACTGTTAAGTGTTCCATTGCTCCAAAAGTCGGCTTTTACCCCCTTCTTTTTTTTCTTTTCTTTTTTTTCTTTTTTAATAAGCGATTCCAAAACTGACCGAGTATAAAATTTGCAATAATTTAAGAGCGTAAATGAACTTCAAATTTAGGGACAAAAAACTCAATTCATGCAAACTTTTTTAAAGACTGATTCAAATTTAAACCACATAAAAATTAAAAAAAAAAATCCCAACAAAAGAACCAAAGAAAATTATATAAAAATAAAACAAAATTCATAAATTAAAGTCAAAGGCCAACAAATTCACCAACTCCACATGGATTCGTGTAAAAAAAATTATTAATATATATTAAAAATTAAGGCTAAAATAACCAAAAGTTTTTTTTTTTAATTTTATAAATATATACTTTTTTATAAAATTTAAAAAAAGGAAAAAAAAAGTAAGAAACCTGTGAAGGGAGGCTTCGTCAGAGTGAGAGCTGAGGAGCATACGGGAAACGGCGGCGTTTCGATCATCAGCCAAGAGCTTAAGTTCTTCAGTGACAGCCACGTGGAACAACTGCCTGTGATTCTGCAACACACTGCTCAAAAACTTCCCCGCCTGTGACCGTTGCTCTAGCGGCGAGTTCAGGCTGCTATTGCTATTGCTATTGCTATTGCTACTGCTAGAAGACTCGCAGTGGTGGCTAGCGCCGGCACTGGCAATTACGGAAACGCCCCTGGGCTTGAGGGAAACAACGGAGGGTTTGGTGGGGAAGGTGAGGGTAGTTTTGGGAGAGAAGTAAAAGTAAAGTGAGCGAGAAGGGAGAGTGGTGGTAGCAAGGTCCATCAACTGATAAGGTGGGGGGATGATAAGAATGGGATTTTGGGATTTGGGTTTGGGATGAATGTGAAGTTTTCAATGATTTATATATATATGTGGTAGTGCTTATGGATAAGGACTTTTGACTTCTTTTTCGTACCTTTTTGCACTCGGACTTGGAGTGTGTGTGGGGGGATATTTATTGGAGAGAGAGTACAACAAAATCTCTAATTATATCAAAAATCGAATTTTGGGAAAAAGTATGGTAACTTTTACAATTTTTTTTTTTCTTGATTAGTTTTCTTGAGCTTCAAGTTTTTGTTTTTATTGTATCCATTTAGAAACAGTTTATTTAATTAAAATTAAAAAAATTATTAAAAATATTGTAAATAAAGTCAAAAACTAGTTAAAATAGTACTATAAAACTTATAAATAGTATTAAAAAGTACAATGAGACATATAAATAGTAGCAAAAATAAACTAGATAGTAAAAAAAACTATTTTTTTCAATCAATGCCAAACACAACCTTAGTAATTTAAGAAAATATGAGAAAAGCAAGGAATTTTTGTTTTGAATTATGGGTTTTTAACCTTAATTTGGTTCCTAAAAGAAAAGAAATTTTCGAATCTAAAAATAAACTAATTTCAAATATATATTATATTTTTTAAATTAGGGACACATGATAGCTTATATGACAAAAAAAAAATTAATATCATTGTTATTTACATATTATTTTAATACAATACCAAAAAAATTAGAGAATAAACCAATATATTTGAAATGATAAGGACTATTTTCACGGATAAAATATACATTAGGAACCAAAATGGTAATTTACCCAATAAAAGGCTTTTAGATCTTTTACCTATATTTCCGTTTCATTAAAAGTAAATTTTTTATTAAAAAAAAAAAAACTCTTAGATTTATTTTTGTTTGTTTTCCTTATTGCCATTAATTTATTCTCTATCATTAATAACTTGTCATATCAACAATTGTGAAATATTTTATAACAGAGATTAAATTCTATAAGGATGGAGTGTAAAACTCATGTTTTACACCATCCAATAAGCGATTGCCACATTAGCATTTTATTTAAAATTCAATACATCCTACCACACCTAATATCATCTCAATAAATTCTCAATTTGGTTGGATTTATATATGGATACTAGAATTGATTGAGTGTAATTGTGTTTATTCTTAAATATGTGATAAGATAATGTGGCATGTTGGGATTGAAGGGGTAAAACATGGGTTTTACACCATGTCCTTAAAGAATTTAATCTCTTTAATCTCCCATAAGTAAATCTTCAATATTGTATATTTGGCATTACTCTTTTACTTCAAATACATTCATAATATCATACAAGTTCTTTAAATTGTGACTAATATCTAATAATACTGAATATTAAAATTAGATGAATAAATGGAATATTTATTGGTGGGTAAGTTTTAGGAAAACAACTTTTTTAAATCTTTTTAAAAAAAAAAAATCTTTTAGATTTTTGATATTCGAAACAGAAGTTTGGGGATTTAAACCCTAACTCATTCTTCTAAATAAAAGAGAGTAGGATATTATCTTGAACTATATGGCTCTTTCTTCTATACATCTTCTTTTAGTTGATATTGGTTATATTGTAATTCAAATAAAAACCCATATTTAACTCTCTAAAAAATAGATATTTCACAATTATATTACTTATTTAAATGATTTAATTGATGGCATGAATAAATGCTTGATAAAAGTGTTAACTCTGTGATTTATTGATCGTGTAAAATACTTTGAATTTTAATTTCCTAAGGAATGCATAAATTAATTGAAATGCATATATAGATAAAATAAAACATTTCATAAATATCATCCAGATTGAATAAAAAAGATTACCTTAATTTATAAAACGAAAAAACTTATGATGTATGATCTTCTTCTTTTTTTCAAAAGTAAAAATTATGAGAAATGAATGTAATAATATAAAACAAATAATACAATTTCTTTTACATTTTTTAAACTTTTAATAATTGAGATTTAAGATAGTAATTTAAAACTATTAGAAATTTGATAATAGAGATTTAGGTAGCTGCTAAACTAAAATAAATTTAATAAATTTTTAGGGTCAAGTTCCTTTTATTTATCTATATATATTTTCTTTTGCAAATTAATGTAATATGACGCATTTTCTTATAGTGAACCCTCAACCATCCGATCATGAAAGTTCGATCGTGATTTACCATTCAACTCTCTCCTTTTGAAAGGTAGAGGAGTCACATCCGTGTACAATTTGGACACTACGGCGGGCACACTGGAATTTTGCCACCCCGGCACACTGTAATGTAATGGACCAGATATTTTATTCTTTTGTGGAACTGGAATTTTGGCCTTTTTCATTAAAAAAACAAAAGAGAAGAAACTTTGTCATCATATTATTATTATTCATCATCACGTATTAAAGAAATAAGAAAAATATCTTGATTAGCTTCAATTATTGTGAGAATGCGACAACCAAGTAATAACCCTTCAGTCACTCTAGCTTATCAACTAAAAAAAAAAAAAAACCTTTCGGTCACTATTAAAAAATTAAAGAAAGCCAAAAAAATATTTTAAAAAATAGGGGGTTTAAATTTTCTAGTTCAACCAATTCATATTTTACTTTTTTTTAATAAATTAACCATCAGAGAGGAAGAATTTGAATTTTGAACGGGGAAGGTATAAAAAATGTTTACTAAACTCTAAAGAGTCTTTATAATTTAACTTGTTGCACCTCCTCCTTTGTACATAATATGGTGAGTTCAAATTTCTCTCTCCATTATAACTATCCAAACTAAAAGACCTTATGAAGTGAGTGATATTTATAAATTGAATAATATCAAGTACAATCTATAGCATTGAACCGTAACAATATTTGGTCCAAGTGGGAACCTACTTATAATAGCAATAAATGAAAAAAAAAAAAAATCTACAGAATTTAAACCCTATCATTTTGGGGTAGTCCAAATTAAATGCTATAAATTTAAAAATATCAATTTAATCTCTACACTTTTAAAAAATTACCAAATTAAAACTTATAGTCAGAATTGGGTAACACCGTTTGTGGAGAGGGAAAATTTCCGACCTATCACAAGCTGACACATCATGCTACCAAGTCTACAAAGTACGGCCAATTACAAAACACCACGTACTGCTACTAGGTTTTGCTATCACTATTCAGAAACCAACAGAAATTTGTCAAGTATCGTTGAAATAGGGACATAAAATGCATGCAAAAACCAATCACACATCGGCATGTGAAAGTAATGACATAAGCAACCTGACGCATGTAAGCAATAACACAGGTAGTCCAATTGGGTGCGGACATGTGTTACCTTGAAAATCAAAACATTTTGGTCAATCAAAAGATGCCACATGTCTTGGATAAAAAGTCTTAAAGCTCCTCTAATCAAACTGTGACACATGTCACCAACCAAATTTCGCCACATGTCGCTCACTCACCTCCAAACTCCTATAAATAAAAGTCTTCCTAAGGCATTTACACACACCAACACATCTTGGAACACACACCAAGACATCTTGGGAGAGATCTTGGAAGACACCAAGGCATCCATGTCACAAGCAGCATCAAAGCAGATTCAAAAGTACAGAAGCTCTGTTAGAATCAAGCCCTGAAGCCTCTAGGAACTTAAAGAACTTCAACCTCGAATACAAAGAACATTCAAACTAGAATCGTCCAATCTACCTACCTAGATCTTAAAGTTTGCTGAAATTAAGCTCAAAAGCCTTCAAAAACTTCAATAAACCACAAATCAGCGAAGTTCTACAAATTCAAGGCCCAAAAGCTCCAAAGAACTTCTACCACAAACCTTCGAATGTGACGAACATTTGAAGAGAAATCATCCAAAATATCTTCTTAGATCTTAAACATCATTGGAATCAAGCTCAAAAGCCTCTAGAAACTTCAAGAAACCACAAATCAGTGAAACTCTATGGATTCAAGCCTCTAAAACCTCGAAGAAATTCAACCACAAACCTTCGAAGACAAAGAACAAGCGAAGAACACAAAGAATACACGAAGAACGTGAAGAACAAAGGATTTCTAACAAGCTCATAGCCAAAGATTCGTTGTAATTTTGTTTCAAAGATCTTTGTGCCATTCTTCAGCCAAATTGAAGGATATTTGTTGTTCAAATCAAAATCACATTACCATAATTCCAATCAACAAATCTTTCAAGGAAATTGAATCAGAGGATCACTCTTTTATAATTACAAAGAATTGTACCACATATTCATCAATACAAATTTGAATTTGTGAAACTATTTTACTTGTTTGACCTTATTTCAAACTCGAAATTTACTCATCCACACCGTTATAACCTTAACTTCAAAAAGTGGGAGGGAGAAAGAAAAAATTGAGAGAGAAGTGAGAAAACTGGATTCGTCATAAAGAGAGAGAAAGGCAGGACTACTGACGCTGGAGGCCACTGCCGTTGCCAACACCGACAGCCTCCCCATTGCAACCAATGGAAGAAGTAGTGACATAAATATGATGAAGTTTTTGCATCAATGTTGTTTTTTAGCTGTGATTTAAAAAGTGTTACATAGGGCTGTTATTATGTTTAGTGGTATGGTACCCAAGCAATTCCACATTTGCTGTTGGTGAAATTGTATCCTTGTCTTTAGAGCTGTATGGGAATGGTTAATGATAATTACGAAGTTAATGAAAAATGGGATTAATTGCAAATCAAACTCGTGTTGATAGTAAGTTGTGTTAAATTCAATTGTAAAAGAATAATATTTTGGAATTTCAATGTCCTTGCCATTGCTTTCTTCTTCAAAGGGTTGCTTAAACTGGTATTCTTCTTAGTATTTTCTTTTTCTTCTTCAAAAACCCACAACGTTAGGGAAGACTGTCATCGTCGCAAACATTAGAGGTGGTGATGGTGGAAATGGAGATAGCATCAACGTATCTTAGCTTTACAATTAGCATGATTCATTAATTTGGGTTGAAATCAAATGTCATTAAGTCTATAAGAAAAAATAATAACAATAATATTATGCTTCCATTACAAAAAACTGGACCTATATACTAAAAACGCCACCATAGGCCCATTTTGGCTTTACTAACGTTTGCTCTAGTGGCATATTGTACCGCAACTATAGAACTATAATGGCGTTTGACAAACACCACTATAGCCTTTTTCAAAAAAAAAAATTGGTCCTATAGGTCTACAGTGACGGTACAATTATGGCATTTGTGAAATGCCACTATAGCCAAAAAACCACCCAAAAAAATTTTGATTACAAAAAATTAATTTTTGGTAATCAAAAGAATTTTTTTTTTTGACGTGAAAAATTTTTTTTAATTGATTTAAGATTGTAATTAAATTAATATTACAATTTTAATTAAATTAAAAGATACAAAACAAACAAAATACAAACACTATAACTATCCCAGCAAATTCAAAATGAAATACAATCTCACCTAAAAAAATTCAAAATCAAACACAACATGCTCACATCCAAAAATTAAGAAAAAAAAAAATTAGCAACTCCAAATAGAAACACTATAGCTATCCAGCAAATTCAAAATGAAACACAAACCCACCTAAAAAAATTCAAAATCAAACACAACATGCTCACATCCAAAAAAAAAAAAAAAAAGCAACTCCACCCCAACACATTCAGCCGCCATAGACCAACCTGCAAAAAGAAATCATCAAATTGATTTTGAATTTTTCACTACTTTCTTGTTTCTATTAACAAAGATATTATCACACTTGAGATAGACCTATCAATAAAAAAAAAAATAAATAATAAAATAAAAAAGCCAAAGAATTAACAAAAATTATTTAGAAATCTCAAAGACCCACGAAGCAAAGTTGACAGCAACCAAGGAATAGACCAAAACTATTATCAAAAAATAAATAGACAAAAACAATCATAAATAGACCAAAGCAATCATAATTTTTTTTTTTTTTTTTAAATGCTTACCTGCAACTATACAACCAATGGCTTCAAACACCATCTGCAAATTTGAACAAAATAAGTAAGCTGCAACACCATCTGCAAATCCAAAACCCATAAACATTAACACCACCACAAATAAAACAAAAGAAATAAAATCAAAATGGAGAGGAAGAGAAAATAATCAATTCAAGTGTGAAGTGAAAGAAGAGTGAAAGAATTTTTGTTTTACATTTTATTTATCAATTGATTTTTTTTTCTTGATAAATTGATAGTTACAACAAGGTAGAGTTATTTATTTATTTTTTTTTAAATGGGACTGGGGAGGGGGATTTGATCATTGTAAGAGGTTCTAGATGTGTTATTATTGTTATTTATCATTCACTATTAAAATGCACCATCATTCAACTTTTATTTTAGAGTATTCTCAACTTTGTTTTTTGTTTGTTTTTATGAGAAAAGATGCAAATCATAGTGTCTAATATTGGATAAAGGTTGATGATGTCGTAAATATCACCAGTGAGCTACACGATCCTCGCACGCTCGTAATGATATCTGCACAGAAAAGAGAGAAGACCTAACAGAGAGCATCGGTGTGGTGCCGGCTGAATACCCTCCGAAGATCAAGTTAGAACTATTCTCACAACTCTAGAGTGTTAGAGAAGGGTAAATTATGCGTACCTTGATCTGTGACGGTATTGGAGCTTTTATAATAATAAAAGGTTGGCATCTCTTCCTTGGCGTAGAAGTCTTTTCCCTATAGGAATCCTCTTATATAATTCCAAACATGATGGACAAGACTTTTCCTTGTAGAGAAGATCTTCATTTACGCGTGTATCTTCCGGAATCCTCTTCACGCTAGGATCCTATTTACCTAGGGATTCTATAGTGATTAAGCGTGTGTCGCAAGTATTTTTCATCTGGGGTTTCTGCTATATCCATCCATAACGGGCCATTGCACAAGTTGGGCTTGCCTTCTATCGGCCCACAGACATGGATCCGTCAAGCCCATTTAATGGAAGTCCGTCAGGCTATATTTTTACCCTCTTCAAAGGTCATGTTTGCAACATGTCTTATTCCATTAATCTATTCCTAATTAACCTTTACCCAACAAGTTACCCACCTATTAGTTTGCTATGTCTAGGATTTTTTTTTTTTTTTTGGTTGAAGAATTGCCAGGTCTAGTTAGAGCACTCACATTAGTTCGTGTAAAATTTTCAGTTTATTTTAACAAAAAATCTACTTTTTTTTATTTTTTTTTTATTTTACACAACCACTTTTCCAAAACACCCACATTAATCAATTTATTTTAGAATATATTTCAATAAAATATTTTTTCTTTATTAATTTTTTATTATTTTCTCTAATAGTCATACTTTTTTTATTTTATGCTTATATTTCAAGTAAACCACCAAAATCGGTGGCTCGGCCAGTGGAGCCTCTTATGTTGGAGGTCCAATGATCGAACAGTTGAAATAGTGTTTCCTGCGACCACCATTAGATTGGTGTCTTCGCCCATTGTGCCGCCAGCACTGGTGGCCAGACCACCAAAATAGTGTCTTCAGTGACAGCCAACAGATCGGTGTTTTCGACCATCATTTTGCCATCAGTAAAATATTTCGGTGTGTCGTTTTAGGGTTATGCATGAGAGAGAGAGAGAGATTATTTACTATTAGTATGATTTTAGTTTTAAAAAAAGGAACTGATTTGAATTAAAATTTTAATATATACTTTAATAAAATTCCAAATAAAATCATGCTTTGTTTGAAAAAAAAAAAAAAAACTTAATTATAATTCTTTTCTAATTAAATTATATTGTGGAGATATTTACAAGTAAGGAAGCTTCCTTTCCCCCCACCACTAAAACATCTGACCTTTTTTTTTTTTTTTTTTTTTTTTTTTTTTTTTTTTTTTTTTTTTTTATCTCACAAAATCACATCTTTTCTCTACTTCCTCCCACGGTCTTTTCTCTTCATTTTTTTTTTTTTTTTTTTGATCTTTTCCTTTGTTGTAGCTCTCAAGCACTTGTTTCTCTCTTCTCTAATGGCAGTAGCAAGCTCTCCAAGAGCAAAGAAAGCAGCAAACTCTCCATGGCAGTGGTCACGGCAGCTTCAATTTGAGTTTGGGTTTGGGTTGATGGGTTTTTTTTGTTGAAACTTTGATGTTGAGTTTTCCATTGAAGGTTTAATTTTGGGTTCGGATTGATTTTCTTTGTTTTTGATTGATTTTGTGATTGGAATATCATGGGTTGTGATGGGTTGTGGTGGTGGTGATTAGGCAGTGTTGAGAGTATGTGGGGGAAGAGAGACTGATGAGAGCAGAGGTGAGAGAAAAAATTAATAAAATAGTAATATACACATCTACAGTAATCGTGCAAATATGCACAATTACTATAGCAAATGTGTATATTTACACAACAATAGTTGGACTGATGTGGAGTAGATTTAGGAAATATTGTGTAAATTTTGCATCTTTTTCTATTTTGTATAATTTTGCACCCACTGATGTGAGTGCTCTTAGATAATATAAATTTGGGTAAATTACAAGGTTGGTCTCTATCTTTTATACCATATCAATTTAATTCCTGAACTTTCAATTGTGTCAATTTAGTTCTTAACTTTTTCAATGTCGTGTCATTTTAGTCCCTACCATTATCTTTTGGATGGAAAAAACTGATATATCAAACATAATAGTAAAAAATTATTTTTTATGCTACATCAACTATTATCTGGATTGCCATATCAGTATAACTTATAATAAAAAATTGACTAACCTCACGTCCAAAATAAAATGATAATTAAAAATTTATTTAACATTTAAATATGCCACACCTGTATTTATATGAAAAAAAATCCAAATAATCAAAAATTTTCATATTCTTTATATTTTCTTTTAATTTTTTCTGCACTTTCCCGATAATCAAACATATTACATATCTACTCTTTACCAAAAAAAAAAACATATCTACATACGTTTTAAAAAGTCCAAATAGGAAAACTACTGTAGACAACTTAGGAGGAGCCCCATGTTAGAACCAAGGCAAACCTCCTGTAAGAAAAATTCGGCAAAAACTTAAATCAAAGAATTTGCAGGAGGAGATTTATTAGCTTCCCTACTAACCCAATCGAAAATATACTAGCCACACGCGCTCACGCGCGTACTTAGAGGCTCTTCTATTTTGTTAGGTAAACGTTAATAATTTGCATTCATTATAATTTAAGATTACTGCATTTTCCAATCACCAAAAAAAAAAAAAAAAAAAAAAAACTAAAAAACTAAGGGTGTGATGAGTATTATGCGTTTGTAGGTGAAATAATTTTTTATCAATACTAATTTAAAATCCATATTTTTTTATTTAAATTATCAGTATTGATACTATTCCTTTTTATTATTAGTACTAAATTCAGTCCCATATTTGTGGGCATATCTAAAATTTTTCTTTTTTAGTGAAGTATAGAAAAAGAATACTTCATTTTTAAATGATTCATTTATCCAAACTTTTATTTACACATCTTTCCCCAATTGTTTCTTATATTTTTTTAAGAGAAAATTCTAATTTATTAATGGGAGTTATCTACTTATCTTCAATTCTAAAATTTAACCACTTACTACACATCCATAACAATAGTCAAAAAGAGCTTAAATTCAAGATTTAACAATTCCCTTTAAAACCAAGAAACTCTGCCTAACATTTTTGATGGATTCCATGCAAAAGGCCTGGAGGTCCACACCCAGGTTGTCCAGATCCCAGTAACAATGTTCCTATTCCAGCTAACCCCTACAAACGTGGTTGTAGCCGGATCAACCTTTGCCGAGGAGGCTAGCTCCCATTGAACCCTGCAATAAAAAGCTAAGCCCTACAAAAGCTAGCCTTCCAATATTGCTTGATTCAAAAGGATTTAATATTGCATATATGAGTTGGCATTTAAATATTGCATGATTCGTTAATTTGGGTTGAAATCAAGTGTCATTTAGTCTATAAGAAAAAAAATTATTATTAACTAATTACTGTTTGTCTAACCATGTTTCTAGGGGAGTCTAATTCCATTTTGGATACAATACTGGCATACTGCATACCCTTGCTTCTTTTTTATATATGAATTGTTTAGCAAATTCAAATGCAATTTATAAACGAACCAAAAAAAAAAAAAAACAGATTGTTACATATCCCTTTATTTGTACTTGAAGTCAATATTAATCAATAGGCTCCTTTAATAAGATTGGATTTGTGTCGTGATATGTGCGTCAGTGTCTTTTCAGTAGCAATCACCTCAGATCCTTTTAAGGTTATAAATTAATATTGCATATATGTAATTAATTGAACAAAAAGAAAATGAAAGTAATGCATAAACTATAAGAAGCAGAATTAACAGTTGTTACTTTAGATCCCTTTTCCTTTGGACTGGTATAATATGCACATTAATAACCTATGAGTTATTTTGTAAGCAATCATTATTCACTTTCAAAAGTATCCAACTGAAAATGATGAATGGGAATGGAGAGTCTCAGATTTAATAGATTTGAATGTGCACGGATGGGATAGGGAGAGGATTTATAATTGTTTCAATCAGTTTGATGCTGAGGCAATTCTGAAAATTCCGTTGAGCAGGAGACATGTACAAGACAGATTGGTCTGGAAGTTTGGGCATAAGGGGAAGTATGAGGTTAAGTCGAGTTATCATGTGGCTCGTATGTTAGATGGAGATACCAATGGAACGGAGGAAAGTTCAGGCCCAAGGAGAAACCACCGCCTCTGGAACAAACTTTGGCAACTCCATGTGCCTAGCAAAATCAAAGTTTTTGGTTGGAGGGCTTGCCTTAATATTTTGCCATCAAAGGTGAACTTAGTTCGACGACAAGTGCTGCAAGAAGATAGGTGTGATTTCTGTAGACGGTGTCCAGAGACGATTGTTCATGCAATATGGGATTGTGGTGCTGCTAAGGACGTATGGGCTGGGTCCACTGTCCGGATATAGAAGTGTGGTGGGGAGTTTGATGATTTTTTGCAGCTTTTTCATGCTATGATGGCCAAACTTTCAGATGAAGAGCTCGAGACTTTTTTAGTCCAATGCTGCCTTATTTGGCATCGGAGAAACTCGCTGTTACATGGTGGTAGCATGCAACATCCTGTGCAGTTAAACAAGAGAGTCACGGATTATCTAAAGGAGTACTGCGAGGCTCAGAGTTCCTTGGCAGTTGGTTCGATATCTACTGATTTTCTGCAGAATTGGAAGCCTCCAACGGGTTAGCTATATAAGCTGAATTTTGATGCGGCTATCTTCGCAAATAGTTCAGGGATTGGTGCGGTGATCTGGAACGCTGCTGGGGAGGTTATGGCAGCTCTTTCTGCAAGGGGGGCAACGGTAATTGACAGTGAGGAAGCGGAAGCGATGGCCTGCCGGAAAGCTCTGGAGTTTGCTATTGATGCAGGGTTCTCGGAACTGGTTGTGGAAGGGGACAACTCGGTAGTCTTGTCCTCTGTTTCATCCATTCACCAGGACTGGTCGCGCTTGGGTGTGATTTATGATGATATTAGACACTTAGCAGCAGGTCTTCATTATGTCTCTTTTAATTGCATTCGACGTAGTGCCAATTCGGTAGCCCATTCACTAGCTAGATATGCTAATGTTTTAGATGAGGAAGTTGTGTGGTTGGAAGAGTCTCCACCACCAGCACTAGATGCCTTGTACTTTGACTCTTCTTTTCTTAATGAATGAAGTTTGACAGGGCTTTCAAAAAAAAAAAAAAAAAAAAAAAAGTAATTTACACCAATACAAATATGCTGATATGAACATTATGAAAAATATTATCATAAAATCTGTGGGGGGTAACAATATACCATAAGGTCCATAACAATGTATTTGAAACATATCTACTTGCTTCAAATGAAATTATATATCAACTCATATAATTGACATATAATCGTCTCCCAAATTCTATAATTATATATACATATCTAGGCAATAGCAAAAATTATAAGAATTTATGAATTTTTTATATGGTATCAATTAAATAAAAGCAAAAACATTATTTTGGTCTTTACATTTTGAAGTCACGATTAATTTGGCCCCTACATTTTTGTAGTAGTCAATTTGGTCTCTATTATTTTTAACTTAGAGTCAATTTGGTCCCTACCGTTAACTCACTAATGGAAAATGTCTATGTGGCTAACAATATGCTTTGTTAGCATACATGTGGCAAAAAATATATATAAAATCAAATATTTAACATTTAAAAGGCCACAGAAGCATTTCAACAATAACTGGAAAAAGGCATGTCAAACCAAAAACTAATCTGGAAAAATTAATTAAAAAAAAAACGGTTTTTTTTTTAATATCCTCAATTTCTTTAATTTTCTTGTGTATTCTTGCACTTTCTTAGCTACCAAACACAGCCAAACAATACACCAATTTGAAAATCCCAACCCAAATAAAATAGGCGGGGACAATAACAACTACATTCTTCACGGACATTCACTTCCAATCAAAAGTTTTGATGGAATTAAGCGGTGAAGCAGGGAGCTTGAGATTTTTGCATTCAAGGTTTATAATATGCCCTTGTTGGAGCTTGAGAACAAAATGCTAGTCCACCAAAGGATACTTTTGACCCTTTAGTTTAGCAGCTCAAACATGTTGTCTTGTTTCTAACATAATATGTGGTCACCATAATAACTTGAAGCCACCTTGTTGTGAAATTTTAAAGTACTTGCAAGCGTACGAACCATACCGAAGTATAATTTGACATGAATGAGGTCGAACCCATAGAGACTAGAATGAACGTAGGAAAATTAAATCAAATCCTAACCAAATTAATCCTAATCTAGTTTAATAAAAATTGATTGTTTGCAATTAAATATACTAAGCAAATAATTAAACTAAGCAAAAATATAATATAAAACACTAGAGAGATGTAAACAATCTAGAGAAAGGAATTAAGGTTTTTGGAATCCGTCTTGTTAATTCATATATTTATGATCATTAATTTTTCCCAATCACTACATGATAATTTAGAAATCAATCTTGCTATCATGAAAAATATTCTCATCAAAATCCTTATTTTAAAAATCAAAAGCATGTTCTTCTTCACTTCTTAAGCATAAAATCAAATCACATAAATATTATTGATAATCCTTAACAAGGTTTCATCATCAACCCTAATTATAAATTTAGCTACTCATGGTAATTGAAACAATACACAAGAATAAAATAATAAACATCAAACTAGACAAATAAAATAGAGAAAGAAATAGTCACAATACTATAAAAAAGCCATAGAGGAAGCTGCATGCTGCCTGCTTCCTGCACTCCAACCTTAGCACTTCCCTTTTATTTTTTTTGTTTTGCTACCTTTATATATAGACCAAGGGGTAGCAAAATCAACCCAAATCCATTTGCCCACCCAAACTCACTCACTTAAATGAGACCCAAATCCACCTAATTATTAATTGGGTTAAATGGGTATTAACTCAATTAAATCCAATTTACATTAATATTTATTGGGTTTTAATTGGGTATTCAATTAGACTCAATTATGATTCAAGTATTATTTCTACAAATCACCCAACTCTAAAATACCCAAAACTACTAAAATTACCAAAATACCCCTTAAACCTAAAAAATGACCAAAATAACACCTAAACTTAAAAATGACCAAAATACCCCTAAAACCTAAAAAAAGAAGACCAAAATACCCCTAAACCTAGAAAATGACCAAAATACCCACAAAATCCAAAAAATGACCAAAATACCCCTAAAACCCAAAAAAGACCAAAATACCCCTAAAACTTAAAAATTACCAAAATACATCCAAAACCCAAAAAATGACCAAAAATACTCCTGAAACCCAAAAAATGACCAAAATACCACTGAAACCCAAAAAATGACCAAAATACCCTCAAAACTCAAAAAATAACCAAAATACCCTTGAAACCTAAAAACTGACCAAAATACTCTCGAAACCTAAAAATTACCAAAATACCTACAAAACCTGAAAAATGGTCAAAATAACCCCAAGCCTAGAAATTGACCAAAATAACCTTGAAACCTAAAAATGACCAAAATACCCCTGAAACCTAAAAAATGGCCAAAATAATCCCGAAGCCTAAAAATTGACCAAAATAACCTAGAAACCTAAAAATGACCAAAATACCCTCCCAAAATTATAAAATGACCAAAATACCCCCTAAACCTAAAAAATGGCCAAAATACCCTTGAAACCTAAAAAATGGCCAAAATACCCTCAAACCTATAAAGTGACAAAAATACTCCTAAACCTTTAAAATAACCCAAATAAACCCAAAACCTCTAAAATGGCCACAAACAACCCGAAACCTCTAAAATTACCAAAAATACCCTGAAACCTCTAAAACGACCAAAATAGCTCTAAACCTATAAAACGACCAAAATACCCCTCAAAATATCTAAAATGGCCAACATACCACTAATCCTATAAGATGAACAAAATTCACCCGAAACCTCTAAAATTACCAAAATAGGGGTTTGGGGTATTTTGGATGTTTCAATGGTATTTTCATTAAATTAAAGGTTCTAAGAGTATTTCAGTCATTTTGTAGGTTTCGAGGGAATGTCACTAATTTTTTAGGTTTTTTTTTTTTTTTTTTTTTTTTTTTTTTTTTTTTTTTTTTTTGTAGATTTTGTGGCTATTTCGGTAATTTTCTAGGTTTTGGAGGTCTTTTAGTCACTTTTTAGGTTTTGGGGATATTTCAGTCATTCTTTAGGTTTCCTGGGTATTTTAGTTATTTTTTAGGTTTAGGTGGTATTTTGGTCATTTTTTATGTTTAGGGAGTATTTTGGTAATGTTTTAGTTTTAGGGGGTATTTTGATAATTTTTTAGATTTAGGGTGTATTTTTATCGACTTACAGGTTTAAGGGGCATTTTTATCATTTTATAGATTTTAGGGTATTTTGGTCATTTTTTAGATTTCGAGGATATTTTAGTCATTTTAAGGTTTAGGGGTTATTTTGGTTATATTTAGGTTTCAAGGGTATTTTGGTCATTTTTAGGTTTCTGGGGTATTTCGGTTAGTTTTAGGTTTCGGGGTTATTTTGGTCATTTTTAGGTTTTGGCGGTATTTTGGTCATTTTTTGGGTTTTAGGGGTATTTTGGTCTTTTTTGAGTTTCAGGCGTATTTTGGTCTTTTTTGAGGGTTTTAGGGTTATTTTGGTCATTTTTTGGTTTCGGGGGTATTTTGGTCATTTTGTAGGTTTTGGGGTTATTTTGGTAATTTTCAAGTTTTGGGGTATTTTGGTCATTTTTGAAGATTTTAGAGTACTTTGGTCATTTACACTTTAAGGGCATTTTGGTAATTTTAATAATTGGTAATTGGGTGGGTTGGGTTTTACTCATAATAATTGTGTTGGGTTGGGTTTAGGTTAGAAGTAATTAATTAAATGAGTTTTAATGGGTAAATAAATTTTATATACCCAATCCAATTATGCTCACCCCAAATCTACTCAAATCCATCTATTTGACACCTTATTATACTTGCACACATGCAGCCGACTTAAAGCTTCCCAGCAAACCCGCAATGACGTAGAGCCTCTCTTATTTGTGGTTCAGTGGAGTTAGATGCAAGCCCAAGCCCACATTTCTTTTTTTTTCTTTTTTTTTTTCCTTGCTCCTTCGCGTGTCTCCAGGCTGCTTCTCTTTATTCTTTTCTTCTTCTTTTTTAAGAAAAAGCTTTATTCTTTATTCTTTATCTCTGCTTTTTATTTCTTTCATTCTACTTCACATGCGGACTTCTCTTTATTCTTTATCCTTGGCACTTTTACCATGTTAGATTGAGCAGTGGGTCACTTCTTATTCTTTAATTTTTTGGTCTTCTCTTGAATTCATGTCTGGCTGGCTTGATTCAATTGGCCTTCCCTTATTACCTGCAACACAAAGATATTATATAATCAATCACAAAATAACATAAAAGCAAGGATAACTATGCAAATCTGATGATACTTTATTGTATATATTTCATGCACATCACGCCCCTAAGCAGCATTTAGTCTTTTACAAAGACACTTGCCACATGTTACAAAAGTTTGCAGTATAGGATCTTAAGTTTGGAAAAATATTGTGTGACATTCATACGCATTCACTATTTCACACCCATCCATAATTGATGTGAAAATTGTTATATTTTAATGCATAAAAGTGGATATGAAAATTGAAAAAGATGTGAATTAGTGGATGTGTGAGAATCAAAATCTTTCAAGTTTTATTACTTAAGATTACCAAAATAACTTTCAGGTTTTAACAATAAAATGAAAACCTCAATAACTTCTTAATTTGCTTTAATAAATATCTTTAATAAACCCAATTTGCTATTAGTCACCTAAAAAGAAGTTAGGATAAAAGGCCATAATGAATAGGGAGAAAAAGGACCTTCCGTTTGTGCTACTAATTTAAAGGAAGACTAGATATTGGACTTTCTAAAATAAAGCATGATCTAAAAAGAATGCTTAAAATCAATTGAATATACTAAATAAACATGGTCAAGTTTAATTCAAGGCCTTCACCACTCTAATTATTACTCCATTACTAGCTAACAAAGCATAGTTATGGAACTTCATATCTTGTTCATGTACTGCACAAGTTTTTGCTATTCAGATCTTACCTATTCAAAAAGAATAAACTTGCCATAAGAAATATACACAATTACAATCATGATATATGTTACGACAAGAAAAAACAATCTCGCCCAAGTTCACAACTTTACACAACAAACACACAAAAATAAGGAAAATCTGTATATAAATGACAAGCACCTGGAGCATTTCAGCTCACTGCAGAAACACAAGAAATCCAATGAACAAAGCCACCAAGGAGTTACCCATACTGACATTTGCAATCAAAGAAGCTGCACCAGAAAAGTTTCCGGCTGATGTGTTAGTGCTCAAAACAACCACCATCCAATTATCCTCGGAGCCAATCCCAGTCTCAGTGTAGTTTGAATCCTTCAAATATTTTGCATATTGAGGTGTTGTAAAATTAAAAAGCACCAAAAATGGGTCTAATTTGGGCATACAGACAGGCAATATGACCCCTTGAACTGTGTGATTCTCTTTTATGTCACAGCCATCCATGAGCTTGTCATATTCGTTATCATTAGGCTTAGTGCCAGGAGTAGAGTTGTAGTGAAAGGCGTTTTTACAAGTTTCGTTCTTTAATTGGTTTGCAATATTATTAGCTAGGCAAGCTGCATTGTTGTTCTCAGTGAAGTTGGGGGAATTTAGTGACAACCTATAAAGATTAAGGTCCTCCAAGAGATATTTTTCGGCTGTAGCTCTGAAGATGTAAAAGTTGCATTAGTGTGAAGATTAAGTAAATGATGCACCAAAGTTGACCCATTTAGCAGTAGTCTTCTCTATGTTCTACAACTAGCTACCAATGTTAATTGATAATTTTATACTTTGATGGAATTAAGCAGTGAAGCAGGGAGCTTGAGATTTTTGCATTCAAGGTTTATAATATGCCATTGTTGGAGCTTGAGAAGAAAATGCTAGTCTATCCTTTGTCAATTCCTTAAAATTTTTTATCTTAACAGGATAGTAAAGTAAAGGTATAGAGAAAAGAAAAAGAAAAAGGAAAGATTATTTAGCACCAAATACCAGTTACTCATCAACATATGAAATGGTTAGTGTACAATTTTTCTTATACAGGCTATCCTATTCTACAGCAAAATACTTTAAGCACTGTTCCAATAACTTTGTCATACTTTCATGATTTTAGAAAAGGTTGCCGCCTGATGGCTCTGGATTTTGTTTGATTAAGTTCACAAAAAACTAGTTTAGCAACTTAATGAAATGTTGTAAGAATCCTATGTAATCCTATACACAGGGCCCATTGATTGGAATTGAGCAAATGCCTGTTCCAAAACTTTGTTTCTCCTACAACTCAAACTGAAAATCAAAATGAATTTTATGTTTCAAGCTGAGGAACTAATTAATTGAAGTCATGATTTCAGTTAAAAACATGCGTGTGTGCAATAACTATTGCTAAAAAAGTGTAAGAGAGAAAAATGAATTATCATATGGCACGCGTGTACACATATATATAGAGAGGGAGAGTGAGAGAGAGAGAGAGAGAGAGTACCATCACAATTATAGGATGCTTTTCCTTGCACAACATGAAGAACAAGAAAAAAGTGGGAGAGTTTAAGTTTAAAGAAGGCCATGTTTCAAACTTGAGTGTCATGCACAGCAGTACCTTATGATGAGCAGTACATAAAAATAGATAAGAGAAAAAAAGAATGCAAGAGCTTTTAGCTTTTTTTATCCATAGTTGTCCTTTGAATATCTTTCCTTGTTGAAAGTTGCCGTGCATGTCAAGGTGCTCTAGGTGCCATCTCTGTTTCTTGTACCAAAGTGAAGTGTGACTTTTATGGCAACATTTTGACTTAGGAACCTTAAATGTGGTGTTTATTGATAGTCTTGGTAATGCTTTTAGTAAATGGTTCTGAGGATAGCCATCCAAACGCAAAATTTTAGTCATTGTTACAGTTACTTTGTCTTTCAAAATTTTAATCCTTTTTTTTTTTTTTTTTTTTTTTTTTTTTTTTTTTTTGATGAGCTTTAATCCTTAAACTTTAATGTATCTCACAAATTGATCATTCTGTCTATTGCCATCTATCGTCGTATACCCAATAAAGTTATACTTAAGAGTTAAGAACAATTTTATGAAAATGTTAAAGTTTAAGGACTAAAATGACAAAAACAATTTTCTCAAAAGAAAAAAGAAGACAAATAAACCTTTAGGAATGAAAATGATATTTCATGTAAACTTAAAGAGTGAAAATTGTGTTTTAACCCAAAATATATATATATATATATATATATATGATGATAAATAAATAAAATATGTGTTGTCAAGAGTTAGTATCTCATCTCCTTCAAAATTTTGAAGAAAAAAACTAATATGAAATATATTGATTAAAAAAGAGGAAAGCTCACATATGCATATCCAATAATAGGCAATTACGCACCTTTTTTATTTTTTGACTGAACAAGAAACTACCTTAAAATAGAAATTAAAAAAAAAAAAAAAAAAAAAACCTTAACCTCTTGTTTCTCAATTTGCTCTTGTTTTCCTAATGTTTAGGAAAAATATTTTGTTTACTAAATGATTTTGGCTGTTCATCAAAAAAAAAAAAAGAAAAAAAAAAAGATTTTGGCTGATAAAATTCAAAAAGCATAAGAATTAAAAAAATTATATATCAAAGTCTCTTTTCCCCCTTAGAATGACCAATATGTCATGGGCAAACCACATAATATTTTTGTTTTAATTTTTTTTTTTTTGAACTCTTTGGATAAATTAAATTCTTGGGGACTAGTTGTAAATTGTTATTTTTGGAGACCAATAAGAATTTTTTTTTTTGGGAGTTCTTGGGAGTAGTTGACCTCTCTGCTTTGTAACCTAACTAGTTAGCACTTCTTGTGTTTCTGATAGAACAATTCAGGGTTCAAATTCTTCAAATCTAATTATTGAAGTATTAAAAAAATTTAAAAGAAGAAAAGTAAAAAATGGAGGAGGTTGATAATTTGTTAAACATCCCTTAGCACCATCACAACAAAGCAATTCTTAAAAATGGCCACTTACATAATTCTATGAATCACCATCTAAATATAAAAGTGTAATGGCAGATTAGTTCTTGATGTATGAAATATGAATAATTTTATATTATTTTTTAAAAGTCAATCATATTTTTATTATTAGTCTATTGGAATTTTTTTTTAAGGAAGGGATTTTATTTTAGATTTATTAATTAATTAAATTATTAGTATTTAATTTAATTTTCTAGAGTAAGAATTCAATAATTAGGCTTCGGCCCAAGTCAATTCGGATGAGAACTTATTCACGATAGACTATATATAATATAATAAATACATTATTGCAGTCCAGTGAGGAAAAATTTAATACTTTGCAAGGAGTGGGGCAGGGATTAAACAATCTTGCAAAAATACGAAGGGGACACATATCACTGTCTTCAGGTAACAAAACGACACATTGTCTGAACCTAACTATACGTGGCATTCTCGGCCCCACCTCCTGTTTTTTATATTACCAAAAATACCCTTACTCTCTTTCCCTTCTCTCTCACACCGACCTCATGCACCGACACCACCGACACACAAACATAATCAGTTAATCACACACAGTCACTCTCACTGTCTCAGTCTCAAATCAACGTAAGCCTTGTCTGCTTTGTAAGATTGAGCCCTCAAATTTGCGTATTTGAGTAAGTGTTTTTATTGCCCGGAGTTCATTATTTTACCATATTTGGCATTAATTTTACAGGGTTGGATTCTAGTGATGCTTGTAATGAGAACAATGTTGTTCCTGGTCCTTTCTGTGGGCTTCAAAATGAGACAATTATAGATATTGCTGATTCTGCTTTTTTTTTTTTTTTTTTTTCACAACTTTTCGGAGTAAGCTGGTATGCAATTCATGACATAAGACATAAAATATGATCTTGAGATTTTTATACTTCTTGAAATGATTTTCATGCTAATTTTTAAGAAATTGTAAGATTGATTTTCCTTTGGTTGCTTTCCCTATAAATTTCACTTGACGGTGTTTTTTTCTTGTCAACCTTGTGTGAACTATTTTCTTGAAATTTGTCAGTACTTGGGTAGTTGGTCACTGTTATTGGGTCATATTTTAACCAAAATATTGTCTGAAAATTTTTATTTGTCTGGAAATTGCCAATTTTCTTTGGGCTAAATGGAACCCATATAAGTATGGGTGGTGAGTAAGGTTGGGGGTTCAAATCCCTTTGGGTGTATGAGTAACTTACCAAGAAAAAAAAAAAATTCCTGGAAATTGTTATCTGGTTTTGACATTTCAAATTGAATTGAAATTCAATACCCTCATAAGCTGTACATATGCATGGTTTTGAAACATTTAGTGTAGATTTCTTCTGTAGTTCCTTATTAATTTCTGTTTGTGGTCATGAAATTCTTTCTGAATTAGAATTTCATTATATAATGGTGCTTTTGTTCCGTCGTGAGAATTGTTCTATGCTTATTGTAATCAGATAATTCAAATACTGATGCTTTATTATTTGATGCAGCCAGTGAAAATAATTGATCCCCACTTGGTTTCATCGTTTTTTGACGATTATAAGAGGGGGTGTATTTGCATGCTACAACAGAGTTAGAAAATAGACATGCCTGGGTTGCTGAGTGTTCTTTGAATATCCAAGTAACAACGGGAGTTGAGTGAAACATTTGTTTAATTAGTAGGGCATCTTCAGACCAACACTTGTCATTCCCTACTGGATCACATGTGCAATATACATTTCCTGAGGTCAGTGATAGCATTCATTCTTATGAGAATTTTGTAAAGAATAGTCTTCTTTCAGCTTGCCTCTTTCTTAAGAAATTCAAAATTTAAGATACTCTTCTTTTACTAAGAAGTTACCAACCATTAAGAGCAAACTTCGTAGTATCCCTAGCACAATTTTAAGTCTTTGCCCCGTTGGATTGCCCCCCCACATGGAAAAAAAGAAAAACAAGATTAGACCAGCTTGGGGTTGAAGTTAGGGAACTAGGCTATAGGAGCTATCTACGTCCTTCTTCCCAATTGAGGTGAAGAAGACTTATTCTAGCATCTTATGCAACCTTTAACACTTATCATAGAAGTCTTTTTATTAATAACCATGTCTTTTTTGGTGTTAATACATTCCTCCTTATGCTTCTGACACTTGGTATACCCTCTCTTTTTTACTCAATTACTTGTTCTTCTTCTTTCAGCTAAAGGATTGCTTTTGTTTCTACTCATTAAATATGCTCTTAGGTCTTATCTTCTTCTTCTTCTTCTTCTTTTTTAAATTTATTATTATTATTATTATTATTTTTTTTTTTTTGAGAAAGAAGGTCTTATCTATTTGATGTATAGAATTTACTGTGGTGATGGTGGTTTACCTTGTTATATATATATATATACGGACAAAACTTAGGTACAGTACTTAGGTGGATTTTTTCTCATGGTATGAAAGTGTATTTTTTAGTTAAGTAACCACATGGTTGAATCTTAAGAAGGGAGTCGTTAGTAAGAGAAACAAATACATATATTTACGGGCAATTAGAGTGAGTTTAGAAATAGTAAGATGAGGAGATAATGGTTGAAGGATATTCATGACCTTCTGCCACCGGAGTGGTCTCAAATTAATTAATACATTAAACAACGGTTTCGTTGTTAGTTTCTCTAGGAACCAGCAGTGATTGCCATGAGGCTATGCGCACTGCACTTGTTGGGTCGGAATCCTACATACTAACTCAACAATAGAAGGTCATTGAGTGAGTCAGAGGAACCTAAGGAACAGCAGGGGGTTTCAAGTTAGAGTTACACCTTTTTATAGCCATTGATTTTCATAAGATCTAAGGGAGAAAGAGACACCACTTAATATGCCATTAATATAGAGTTATTGATTGCCACATTAGCTAACTTTCCTTAAAAAAACCACCCACATTCACTGTACCTAACGCTTAATCTTTTTCCTTTTTTTAAAAAAAATAATAATGATTAAAAATGATATTTTCTTAATATTGTTCATACTTCCTTAACTATCTCTCATATATCGAATTTCACATAGATTTTGCTATTGAGGGAGGTTATTACACAAATAATAAAAAGAAATTAGAAAATTAGTAATTATTTAGTAATCCATTAATAATGATCCCTCCCCCCACTGTCTCTGATCATAACAGCACCAGTTAGTCAGAGCTCATTCTATAGAATTTGTAACATGGGATCCTTACTAAGGCAGAGCTCTTTTGAACATTTAATATTGCATGGCCATGTAGTAAATTGTGTAAAGAAATAAAGGCAATAAGTGAGAAAATTATCAAAATTAAACACAGAATTGCATCATCAACAAAGTCTTGACCAAGTAACAATTATTAGTTGCAATTTTCAGTATCCGTAGAGGATGAAACACAACAAAATCAAATAGGGACACAAGTGCAAATCAGGTTGAATTAAGGTTTTGTATTTTTATTTGTGTAATAACCTCCCTCAATAGCAAAATCTACCAGAAATTCAATATGTGAGAGATAGTTATGGAAGTATGAACAATATTATGAAAATATCATTTTCCTTCATTATTAAAAAAAAGGGGGGGGAAAATGATTAAGTATTGGGAACCGTGAATGGGTGGGTTTTTTAAGGAAAATTAGCTAATGTGGCAATTAATAACTCTATATTAATGATATGTTAAGTGGTGTTTTTTTTCACCCTTAGATGTTATGAAAATCAGTAGCTATAAAAAGGTATAACTTGAACCCATCAAACACATACATACATATCTGTCAACCACCAGATTTTTGCTAGAGCACGTCATAAAGCTGAACTGTTTTTTTATTTTTTTTTTGGGTAAAAAGTTGAACTATTTTTGGCCTCTGCAGTTTTCCTTGTTAGTCTGTGTGTAGAGTAGACTGTCTATGACACTCATATCTTCCTCTTATGATTCAGTAAAATAAAATTAGATTTTTTTTATTTTTTTCCTTCTCAATATCTTACAAAATCATATGATGATATTGTACATTTAGGTAATGAACTTCCTTCTCGATTCATTTCATTGATATTGTACATTACCATTAAAGAAAGGTGAAAGCATAAAAGACCCCCTCCTCCCTCAAGTTAATAAATTGCATACTGTGCCCAAGGAATATGGCCTTCATTACTTATCTGTGCCTTGAATTATCCAAAATGGTATCTAGAGATGTGTAATTTATGATTACTGAGCATTTGGTGCATCCGATTATTATGGATTCAAATATCCTTAATTCTTATTAGGAGATCGAACCAAGGACCTATGGAAGTTGGGGTGGCCCTGTTCCCATGGGCATTTTTATCTAGTTTTAGGCTCCAAATACTTCTGTTGTAGGTTATAATGGAATGAATTTGCAGCTTTTCTTCTACAATCCTGACTTAGGGTGGCTGAACGGTATGGGAAAACAGTCCTTGTACAATGTTCGTGTTATTGTTGCTGTAAAGGGATATGGAGAATTTGATGCTTGGAGCCATCTATTTGGCTTCCGAAAAATTGAGAGCTATATTGATAGGGCCATAGGTGGAAGGTATTGCTTTATATGCCTTCTAGAACATTTTACTTAGGTTTTTGTTTTGATATTATGATATGTAGTCTATAAATTTTTTATTTAAAGGTTGTTCAAGGTCAACGGACAACCTTTCATTATCTGTGGTGGTAATTGGATATTGTCAAATGGGTTACTATGTCTTTCAAGGGAATGTTACAAAACAGACATCAAGTTTCATGACGATATGCATTTTAATATGACTCACAGTTGGGGTGGTGGATTGGTTGAGAGGACAGAATTCTATCATTATTGTGATATTTATGGACTTTTTTGGTGATATCTCTCTGTCTCTCTCTCTCCCCCCTATGTGTGTGTGTGATCAATTATAGAGGGTGTATAGAAATAGAAATATAGAACAAACAACCACACAGAGAACATAGAGATAGAGACTTACAAGGTTCAGATTTAGTCATATGTCCAAAGGCAGACATTGAGAAGAAAAATTTACTCGCAAACGTGACTACAATAGTTGCACAAAACTAAACCCCATATACACCCAATGAGCTCTTTCTTACTAATAACAAAGATTATGGCTACAAAGTTTGTTTGGTGACTTTTTGTGGAGATTAACCAACCAATAGGACTAGGCAGTACTATTTGCTTTCTCGTACACAACAAGAAGATGAAAAACAAACCATACCAAAGTCAGCAACTGTTCATAGTGCACATGTAAGGGTTGAGTTCCACATTGAGAGAAAAAGTAAGGCAAGTGAGAAGTTGATGGACATAGTTGGGTCTAAACCATTTGGCTTAAGCTGTTTGAGTGGTACCCCAATATATATCAGTTGGTACATCAATATGTATCTATAGGCTCTTGTTGGACCCTAGGGACACTTTTGAACCCAAAAAATTGGTGTTAGAGTTATGGTTCAACTTTAATTTGGTTCGAAATTTTCTATCAAAAATTTTTTTTTTTTTTTTGAATGAGTATCTTGGTGTTGATGTGGTTGGTGTGAATTTGGTTATTGCTGCATTTAATGCAACTCTTGTATGCACAATCTGGATTTGCTAATGACTCACACACAGTGGGAAGCTAGGTTGATGTGGTAGAGGCTTATATGGGAGGGAGAGGTCTATTGTGAGTGCATGTGTGAGGGTTGAGTCCCATATAGAGAAAAAGTAAAGAAAATGAAGAGTTGATATATATAGTTGGGTGCAAACCTATTGGATGAAGCTTTTGAGATAGAATGATGTCCCTATATGTATATCAATGGGAGGTTGGTGGGTTAGTAAAATTGGGACAAATCCTGGAACATCAAAGATTTTAGATTCACCAAAATTTGTATGCTTTATAGTAAGGGTATTGTCACGGGATGATTGCAGCGTAAGATGCTGGGAATGCCAAGAAAGTGTTGTAGAGTAAGTTTTATAATTGAAAAAAGCTTGTTAAATTACAAATTCTCCCAAAAGCTTAAACTATTAGGATATGGGAAATTTAATCACTTAATCACATACTTCTAACACACTCATGTGTGGGCTCAAACTCCCTTTTATAAGTTGAGGCCCAACAAATGAGATTTTAAATGGAAGGTTGAGTGGAGGAGCAGGGATCAAACTCAAAACCTTCTGCTCTGATACCAAGTTAAATTATTGATTCTCCCAAAAGCTAAAGTTATTGGGATATGGTAAATTTAATCATTTAACCACATACTTCCAACAAAGCTAACAACTATAATCTGCAGTACTTTCCCATTAATGATGGTGTTCTTGTAACCATATAAATTGATGATATGTTAATCACTGAAATTAGTCCCATTATGAAAGTTACCATAAATTGTGGCATTGTTGATTTTATAATGCTTTTGAAACTTATTAGGGTATTTATATTCTTTGACCTAAATTGTCCATAGATCTTTTACCTTCAACTGTAGAGTACTAACATAGTGGCAATAGTGTGTCACAAGAAAAATTTATTTCCTTTCTTTTAATTGTCAAAATTTGATTTTAAAACAAGCATAACTGATATTACAAGAACAAGTTAATACATGAGCAAGCCTATGCTTGTGAGAAAATTCTTTATTTTCTTCGGTACAACTCAGCACTTCTTGATTTCTAATTTCTCAGGTCAGCTGCATGGATTATTACTACCATCATTATCATTTGACCTTGATCTCTATTTCAGGCTATACACTCTAGTTAGAATTTTTCTTTTACTTTTCTGACTGCCTCTGCCTTAGACCTAATATATTTCTAGCCCCCTCTTGTTCTCAAATGCTTTGAAATATAAATAAAGAAGTCCTTACTATTCAGCTAAGTGGTTTTTTTTTTACATAATTAAAAATTGACTTAATCAAATTGTCTATATCTTCTCCTCAAAGCTACGTCTAGATTTTAGTGAATACATTTATTTTGTATTCTATCTTTTATTGCCATTATTAATGATTTTACTTAATTACTTAGGATAATGGCTTTGTTGAGTTCAGTTTTATTTTTTAATTGCCATTAACCTATTTCAGCATCACTTTTTTCAAAAAGTTATTTGACATTGTTTGCTATTTGGTATATTGCAGTAGGAGCATTTGGTTCTTTAAATTTTGGTACACTTGGTTATTTAGTAACTGAAGTTTTAAAATGTTCCTACCAGAGTGAATTCTGCATTGCATTATTTTGAACGATTTGTTCTCCAAAGACCCAAGCCTGTCTACGGGGTCAAATATGGTTCAAGGCTAACCAAACCTAAGGATTCCAATATTTTTAAGTTATTTCAGTATTAAGTTACTCTAGTATAACTTGGTCCATAGGACTGATTTGGTTTTTGTAGGTGTGGCAAGAGTTTTGGAGTACTGAAGACGTTGAAGTGGTGACCCAATATCAAATCCAAATGGTCCCCTAGATCATGATCTTCTCCTGCTATGTGCAAGAAACACTGTCAAGCTTCTAAGGAACCATCCAAGTCTTGCTCTTTGGGTAGGTGAAAATGAGCAAGTTCCACCAGATGACATCAACAAAGCTTTAAAAAATGACCTAAGATTCCATCCTTATTTCTAACACTCCAATGAAATCAGCAAATCTTTTGAAGATTTATATGTGGTGTCAAAAGATCCTAGCCAATATATTGATGGGAAACATGTTTACATCCAAGGATCCTTGTGGGATGGATTTGCAAATGTAAGGGGGGCTTCACTGATGGCCCTTATGAAATCCAAAATCCTGAAGCATTTTTTAAGAATGATTTTTACGGCCTTGGATTCAATCCTGAGGTTGGTTCTGTCTGGATGGCTATTGCATATACTATCAAAGCAACAATGTCTCAAGAAGGCTGGCAGATTCTGTTGTTTAAGCAACTTCCTAGTGGGTACACAGAAGAAGTTCCAAACCCCATATGGGAATAACATAAATACATTCCCAATTCAGAGCCAAAGAAAAGTGTTGATCAAATTGAACTTTATGGAACCCCAAAGGATCTTGATGATTTTTGTTTAGAGCTAAACCAAAATTTTCTCTAGCTATTCTAGATGCCTATTGCTCTATTTTTTTTTTTTTTTTTTTGGTGACCTAACTTGAAATGATCATCAAGCTTAAGTGGCTAACTACATTCAATTTAGAGCTCTGCTGGAGGGCCGGACTTCCCATAAATACACTAGTCCTGATTTGGAAGGCACAGAACCCTTGGACTGGTCTAAGTGACTAGTTAAATGATCATCTCCTACACCAAATGGCAGGTTTCTATGGCTGTCACTATGCTGCAGAACCAATCCATGTCCAGCTGAATCTAGCTACATATTTTATGGAGGTAATTTCTACACTAAGAATTATAACTTATCAGTTTGAATTGGATTTTGAAATTCAATGATTATTTAATATCTGATGAAATGTTTTCATAGAACGCGTATTGAGCCTGAATAATCTTTTGAATTTAATAAATAAAGTTGATATATTTTTTTTGACAGAATAGAAAATAAAACGTTAAAAAAAAAAAAAATCTAGTAAAAATGCTTATACCTGATTTTCTTTTTGTTTTTGTATGTGTGGGTTGACAAGACCAGGGGGTGGCTGAAATGCTTAAATTTATGTTTCTTAAACCAAATAATATTTCAGAAGGGAGCATATATGAAACTAATTCATTTTAGTCAAAGACATTCTTTGTACTTGATGCTATTTAAAACGATCCCATCCAGAGATGGTATTTAACTTCACAATTGTTTTCTGGTCCCGCCATCAGCTAGTTGTCAATACTACGTCTGAGGAACTATCTAACATAGCTATTGAAGCTTCAGTCTGGGATCTAGAAGGTACATTTCTATACTACCAAGGTTTTGAAAATCTCTTTGCTCCAGTCAGAAAAACAGTACCCATAGTTGAGATGAAGTATCCAAAGTCTAAAAACCCAATGTTGGTCTACTTCCTTCTTCTCAAACTCTACCACACATCAGACTATGGTATTTTATCTAGGAACTTTTACTGGTTGCATCTCTTTGGTGGAGATTACAAGCTGCTGGAGCCCAACGGAATGAAAAAAAAATAACCCTCAAGATTACATCCAAGGTTTTCATCAAAGGTTTCACTTATAAAATTGAAATGCATGTTGAAAATGTGGCCAAGAAATCCAACTCTAACAGATTAACCTATATGAACAAATAATGTAAGAACTTTTTATTACGTTATTCTCGTTAAGATCACTTTTAAGGTGAGACTAAGCTCCATTCATGGAGAGTATGAAAGAAAAAAGGACTTCATATCAAGGATCGACCGTTTGAGAATTCTTCATGTTCATTACTCAGACAACTATTTCTCGCTGGTGTCCATTGAGGTTATTCCCATTAAGATCACTTTTAAGGTTCCTCCAGGTGTCATGCCTCGAGCTTCACTTCATGGCTGGAATTACCATGACTGTCCATTGAGCTGGGTAAAGAATACACTTTTAATGTTTGTTTGCAACCTTGTGGAAGTATAAAATCTATTGAGGTCAAGTTTTACAGAGGAAATATTTATCACAATTTCCTGGAATGCTAGAAATTAATTTCCAACTCTTACATACTTAATTGTCCTTTTTTGCACTGAGAAACATTTTTTACTTAAAGTTTCACCTGTGATACTAGGAATGAAGCACCTAAATAAATTGAGAGAACCTTCTATATTTCTGCCAATGTTGTTTAGTTCTTCTTAGGTGAAATATCTTCAAATTTTTAATATATGGTGTTGACTCCATGTGTAAATAATTTGTAGATATGGACCTTTTATCACTTGCTTGCTTCTTTTTTTTGTGTGCTTTCTCAGTACTTTATTTCTTGATTAAGGGAGTGATGGAATGAAAGAAAGATACAGAGAGGAAGGGTGTTTATTCAATTAAAAAAAAGGGTAAGGGATGAGTGAAAGAAATGCAAATGAATTTAGTTTGTTTAGCAAGCTGGGAATTGGACTTTGAATTTGGATGCTTTGAAATCTAAAGTATAAAATTCTATATAATTTTTGAATTGTCCTTTTTTGTTAACATAAACAATAGAAATCAGTATTATAAATTTCAAAAGTAAAAGTTTTAGTTAATTCAAACTCAAAATTCATCATCTAAATGTAACACGAGATAAAATTTCATTTATCTATAACCTAGATAGAGATGCATAAGGAAATCTCATAAATGAATGAGAACTATTAATGTTAGTATGGACATGATTGAAAAAAAAAAAGAAAAAAAGGAGGGGGAAAAGAAATTGGAAATGTTACTATGAAGATTTAACTCCAAGTTGGCAAGGAAGTATAAATGCCTTGCTTGCTTCTTTTGTTCCTTCTTTCTTTTGTTTTCTTTTGTGTTGGAGAAAATATTTCTTTTGTTTTGAAGAAGGTATATCTTCTTTAACACAATGGCTTGATAATCCTACATATATAATAGAAGTTATAATGGCTTTTCATATGAACTTAGCCTTAAAAAATTTGATACAAAAAATAACTTGGAAGCTTCCCAAAGTGTGTTTTGAAGCCAAAATTGGATTCTTCTTGTTGTAAGTTTTTATAGTTGCCTACGTAAATTTGTTCATATGTATGTGTGTTTTTGTATTGGTATTTATAAACAATAGTTACTTTGTTTACTTAAAATTTGTCATATAAATGTTAATGTAGTAATATTATATTGCACTTCGCTATGTTTTTATGAGATATATTACTCTAAATGGTTTGGTTTATGTTATATTTGATGCAATTTTGATAAATAGTATATCACTCAACTTTTTTATATAAATCATTATTTTTTTGAATCATGTTTTTATTTAATATTGATTATAGGTTAATCACACTTAAAATTCAAAATAATTAGTTGCCATTTATTGATAAATTCATAAGGTAGCCATTTACTATATTTAAGAATGCAATATATATATATATATATATATATATAATGGCTCTTCATACATTAATGAGCTTCTAATGTCCAATCATCCTGATATTCGAAAAGAATAATAGATTACTTTAATATTTGGTAAGCATGATAGTTGGAGATAAGAAATTTAGTCTAACAATGGAATTAACAAACTGTTATTATAGAAAAAAAGCATTGAGGAATATGACTTCAGTAAAAGTTACCGAAAAGTCTAACTCAAACCAATCTCTATTAAATATTTGTTTTGTCCTTTATTAGTACTAGAATAGATTATATTCTTTCTCAAACATTACCAAAAATTTTTCTACCCTATTTATCTCATATGGGGAAGAGAGGAGTTAAACATATATTCTTTTCATGAAGAATATCTACCAGTACCACCGAGCTAAAAAAAAAAAAAACACTAGGCAAAATATTAATATACATAAATGTTAAGGGAGCGATAGACTCATTAAAATTAATATATATATATATATATATATTTGTTAAATGAAAAAAAAAAAAAAAACCATAATGTTGTTTTTTTTTTTTTTTTTTTTTTTTTTTTTTTTTTTTTTTTTTTTTGGTAATTGGATTAATAGAACCAAGCTCGTATGAGGTTTATGTAAAGCTTTAAAAGGCTTTACTCTTTCATTTTTGTATCCCCATATCACCTTTACTACTAAACTTTTTCACGGTGATTTTGTTGGTTTAGCTTTGTTGTTATGAGTTATAATGGGTAACCTAGATTAAGTAAAAGCTTGTGTAAAGAAATTACAATATATATATTTATATATATATATATATGAAGGCAAACTTAGTTGCACTATTTACTTATATATTGAATAAAGGCAAACATAGATATATGTTAGATGATTTTAAATAAGTGATGAAGAATTGACATAAACAAGAGAAAAAAAAAGTAAAAACCAAATTATATTTTTCTAATGACAAGAATGGAGGATCAATTAAAAAAATAGTTTGAATTTTTGTTGTGCAAGCATTCTATTTCTAACTTTTAGATGCATTCCGTTATTTTTTTTTTTTTTTTGAATCACGTTTATTTTTAATGAAATCAAGTAAAGTAATTCCAAATTTACACAATACTTATATGCTTTCCCAAAAAAAAATCACTTTAATTTTTAATGAAATTCAATAAAAAGAATTCCAATCAATATAGTAGTTTTTAAGCCTTTCACTGTTCACGTTAAAAAATTAAAAAACCCAGTAACCCCAACAAAAATAAATACCCACGGGCCACACACAAGCCCAAAGCCTTTAAAGAACATTCACGATCAAATCTCCCTCCCAAAACCAAACCTTCTTCCAAATCCTTCCTTTTCTTTTTTTTACTTTTACTTTTTACAATTCTGAAATTTATTCACCAATAATCACGTTTATTCAACTCTAAAACCCACCAACAGAAGAAGATGGAGCAGCAGCGGCTGCTGCAGCATCAGGAGCAGCTGCAGCAGCAGCAGGAGCAGCTGCAGCAGCAGCAGGAGTGGCGGCGGCAGCTGCAGGAGCGGCAGCGGCAGCTGCAGGAGCAGTGGCGGCGGCTGCTGCAGGGATGGCCGTGGCAGCTGCAGGAACAGCCGTGGCCGTGGCAGCTGCAGCGGCAGCAGTATCTGCAGCAGCAGCAGGAGGGGCAGCAGCAGCTGCTGCAGCAGAAGCAGTGGCAGCTGCGGCAGGAGCAGTGGCAGCTGCAGCTGGAGCTGGGGCGGCTGCAGCAGCAGCCACACCAGCAGCTTCTACATTTTTGCGATTCGAAGCATCCCTTGGTTTTCATTCTAGACTACAGAGGTGGAGCTACTTGTTGTGGGTGCCAACAATCAATTTATGGTCCTAGCTACTGGTGTCCAAGAGATGAATGCCCGGGATACTTTCATCATAAATCATGTGCAGAACTGCCCCTTGGGTTGCACAATCCCTTGCACCCAATCCATCTTCTTGTTCTCTCTCCCAAATAGACAGATTATGGCAAAGACATACAATTTAGCAATTGCGTATTGTGCAAAAAAAATAAAGATGAATACACTTATCGGTGTTTCAGTTGCGACTTCAACCTTCACATTACATGCGCTGCTGTACCACTCATCATGGAAGCTGAATTCCATGACCACCCATTGATTCCCATTTGGAAGTCGTTCACGTTCACTTGCGACATTTGCGGCAAAGAAGGCAAAGGTATGCCTTACATGTGTCAACTATACAGTTTCTGGGTTCATGGAAGATGTGCTTATCAATTCCCACGCATGGTCAAAGTTGTGCGTCACAAGCACCTCCTCCACCTCACCCATTCTTCTTTTGAATTCCATCAATCCAACTCCCGATTTTGTCAAATCTGTGTTCAAAAGGTGGATACACACTATGGGCTTTACTATTGCTCCAAATGTGATTTTGTTGCCCACCTTGATTGTGCAATGGAAAACAAGGAGAACATAAACTTGCAAGAATTTACAAATGAGGATGAAGTTTCAGAGCTCAATGAATCGGTTGACTCAACAACTTACAAAGTAAAAAAATTCAATATGAGGGAGGATGGAACTAAGATAGCTACAAAAATCAAACACTTCAATCATGAGCATGACTTAAAGCTTACTAATGAGATTCTAAATAACCAAAAATGCGATGGGTGTGTAAGAGCCATTCTCCCTCCGTTTTATAGTTGCGTAAAGTGCAACTTCTTTCTTCACGAATCTTGTGCTAATTTACCAAAAAAAAAGCGACATCCACTTCATCAACACCCACTAACCCTGCTCCCAATGGAACCAAGTATGCATTTTGAGTGTCATGCCTGTCATCGTTTTTGCAATGGCTTCACCTATCAGTGTGAGATATGCTGGTTTAGTCTTGATGTTCAATGTAGTATGATCTCAGAAATCCTTATCCACCCAGGTCATGAGCACCAACTTCTTCTCTCTAGCATTCCATTTGAACAAAATTGCAGTTGTTGTGCTTCTTCCATTTACCCAATATTCCGTTGTACCACTTGTGATTTTGCTTTGGACTTTAGATGTGCTACAATGCCACATTCTACAAGATACAAACAACATGAACATCCCTTTGCTCTCAGTTATAGAGTTGAAGATGACTCTGGTGAATATTATTGCGATATCTGTGAAGAAGAACGGCAAGACTCAAAGTATTGGTTTTACTACTGTGAGGATTGCAGTTATCCTGCTCATTTAGATTGTATTATTGGGAAACACCCAAATTACAAGTTTGGAGGTGCTTACAAATTTGAACACCGTCACTCACACCCTCTTACTTTCATTGAGGAAACTAAAGACTGCCCTCGATGTAACAGATGTAATAGTTCTTGTGAAGAGTTAATCTATCAATGTCCTCAGTGTAATTTCTACATCCACGAGGATTGTTTATAAAAAGGACAAATGTGATGTTAATTTTTATTTTATGCTACATGTAGTCCACATAAGTTTTGGTGCGTGGAATTCATCAAATGAAAATGTAGTAATTCTTTTGAATGCTCCTTGTTGGCATCATGGTTCAAATACAATGTAAATACATTGTACCAACTCATGCTTGTTTGTGTATGGTTGTACCCTGCCTTGTCCACTTTAGTTAGAAACAATAAGCTTGTTGATAATAGGAATTTTCAGTTTTCAATGTTTTATGGTTGTACATTGTTTAGCAATGGAAATTGGATTTCAGTGTAGAACATGAAGTTTAGGGTTGATGAGCAACTACTGAAAATGAAAGGCAAATTTCTAGTATCTCATATCAGTTGTGTATGACTACTTTTCCCTCTATTTTCTATTTATATGCAATTCCGATTGCATTCATTTTTCTTGAGCTAACATTAATTGCCTATGTCTTCTTCTTCTACATTAGGTGAACATCCGTTATTTTGAGGAGGGAAATGAATAATTAGAATCAAATCATGAATGCAAAGATTCAATAGCATTTTAAGTTATTATAGATTTACATGTTTATCAACAACTTTTATGTCATTAGTATCAGTGATATTATTATTAGGCGAAAACAATATTTTAATCGTTACATTTTGGAGTCAATCAATTTGGTCCTTATTATTTTCAACTTAGAGTTAATTTGGTCCCTACCATTAACTCACTAATGAAAAATGCCTACATGGCTAACGGTGTGCTTTGTTGGCATACATTTGGCAAAAATATATATACATAAAATCAAATATTTAACATTTAAAAGGCCACATAAGCATTTCAATAACAATTGGAAAAAGCCATGTCAAACCAAAAACTAATCTGGAAAACCAAGCATAGCCAATCAATACACCAATCTAAAAATCCCAACCAAAATAAAATAGGCGGTGACAATAACAACGCGGGGACAATAACAACTACATTTTTTACGGTTTTTCTCAGGTAGGCTTCGGATATCTCACGCATCTTTATTAGGACCATGGATGAGATTTCCTCAGCAGCAAAGTGCTTCTCTTCGCCTTTATAGTTCACAACAATCATAGGCTTGGCACCAGGACCTTCATTGACCTTGAATGGCCACGAGTTGATATCAGTTTGAACCATGAGATCACTAAATCTCCTACCAATCAACTGCTTTGCATCTGCAATATAATACCCTATTAAAAAACATGAGGTTGCTAGATCGGCCATGGAGGCCAGATTACAGGTCTGGGTTGTGTGAGTGAGAGTGTAAGAGAAAGTGAGATAGAGAGAGCTTTAGAGTGAGAGAGAAAGAGAGGTTTGCTGAGAGAGCTTCAGGGTGAGAAACGAAGGGAAAGGCCATGGAGGTCAAGGTTTAGTCAGAGAGAGAGAGAGAGAGAGAGATTTCCAGAAGATGGGGATTTTATTTTGGTTGGGATTTTCAGATTGGTGTATTGTTTGGTAGATAAGAAAGTGCAAGAATACACAAGAAAATTAAAGAAATTGAGGATATAAAAAAAATGTTTTCTTTATTTTTTTATATTAATTTTTCTAGTTTATTTTTTGGTTTGACATGGGCTTTTCTGTTGATACTAAAATGCTTATGTGGCCTTTTAAATGTTAAATATTTGATTATATATATATATATATATATATATATTTTTTTTTTTTCCATGTGTATGCTAGCAAAAGCACATTGTTAGCCATGTAAGCATTTTCTGTTAGTGAGTTAATGGTAGGGACTAAATTGACTTTAAGTTAAAAATGACAAGATTATCAAGAATTATAACTCAATTATTTACATTTATATTATACTTGTTATTGTCATGGTGAAAGTTTCTAAACTTAAAATTTGAGAGTTAGAATTCAAGCCACCAACAATCTATTAACAAATTGAAACGCCCACACACTTTAATTAATTTACAAACCCATTTTAATACAAATAAGTAGCATAATTATAAGAATTTTCATTTTACATGTTATTTATCAATTGATTTTTTTTTCTTGATAAATTAATAGTTACAACAAGGACAAAATTTAGTTACAAAATTGGTTGTAACTTAGAATAACAACCGTACACAATATCTTTTTCTTGGAGGTGAATTTTGATAAGTCCATCATTGGATTACATCTTCTTCTTATATCCTCCATATTTGCAAAATTTACAGAAAATTAAAGATTAATATCTATGTCATCAATAAATTGTTTAAATTGCAAATTGTCGTAGTTTAAAATTATGTATAAAATTTAAACTTATGGATCATATAATAAATAATATCTTATTGATATAAAATTTGAAATGTGTATTGAGTAGGAAAGCACATATGCGGCTCCAGGGGTGTCGCACCCGCAGCAAACTTACACCATCGCAACTGCACGCGCATCCATGGCAAGTCCTCCTTTTTTTGGTTCTCCGATTCGGGCTGATATCGTCTGATTTGGTTCAAAATGAACTAAAATAGGCTCTAAATCGGTCTGTTTTGGTAAATACCGACTGAAATTTAAGATTCAATCAACATGAAGTTTTTACTTTAAAAAAAAAAAAATCTTGAAACTGAAATGAATCTGTATTCTATTAAATCTATACTCCTAAAAACTTCAAAAGGGAAAAAAAGAAAAGAAATGAACAATTGTACCTATACAACTACAACAAAATAAATAAATAAAGTCCCGGTGAGAAGTGGAGAAGATGCATTGTTACTGGGTAGTCTGGGTTTATTGGTTTGAAGAATCAAGAAGTTAGGAAGAAAGAGGAAGACAAACAAAATATAAAAGATAAAAGTGGCATAACGATGTGATGAAATTAAAAGCGGGAAGTGTAGAAATCAAGGTGGAAGACGTGTGGATGACAAAAAAACAAAGAGAAGAAATTAAAAATAAAAAGAAAGTGAAATATGGCTTGGAAATAGAGTTGGTTGGGCAGTGTGCTTAGCTAAAATGATGAAGCCACTGTCCACCTTATTTCAATGGGTGAATCACAAATTGCAACCCTAGAATTTGGGGGTGTTTAAATTTTACACCCTGAAATTTTAAACTTTGGATTTTACCTCCTGAAATTTAGGGTGTTTGGAATTTACATCCTAAGGTTTCAAACTTTGGATTTTACTCCCTAAAAGTTAGAGAGTGTTTGGATTTTACACCCAAAAATTCTGAAACTTTAGGTGTAAAATCCAAACATGCTCAAACATCAGGAAATAAAATCTAAATTCTAAAACTTCAGGGTGTAAAATCCAATCACCCTCAAACTTTACAGGTGTAATTTGCAATTTACCCTATTTCAATTTTGCCACTTTATTCAGTTTGTTGCATTAAAAATAATTAATTAGTATTGTAATAAAAATAATATAGTGGTTTAAGTGAATTCATGAGATCAATTTTAAAGTATCAAGTTTTATGAATGTATGAAAATGTAACATGTAAGGACGCGTTTCGTGGCGGACCGTAACAGTGTCGGGTTCGCACGTGAAAAGGCCCCTAACAATATCATTTGTAGAGCGTGGGTTTGGAAGGCTAGGCCTTGGTTGATAGGCGGTGGGTTTTTCACGGTGTTCGTACCAGTTTAAGTTTTCCTACACCCCTGGAGTCTTTCTCCTGGAGGTAGGCTGGGAGGCTCAGGTTTCTGGCCATTTTTCCCCACCCCCCTTTTTAGGTTACTTATTTTTCCTTTTATATTTGCCTGCGTTCATTGTCCTTCGTCCACGTATGGGATCAACCTTTCCTAGATTGATACTTGTCCCATCAGCCCATATTCAAAGTCGGTGGGGGTGGTTGTAAAAGCCAAAGAATGCGACTTTGTCAGGTTCAGAGCATTGAATGGCAGTAAGGGCAGCTTTCCCTGGATATTTTAGATCTTTTTTCCGAGTTTCAGTTTTATACCATTTTTACCCTTCTTTACGAGGGGGCACTTTGGGTCTGCCGAGGACTGAACTACCCTCGGCGGTACCCAAAGTCTATTTCGTTGAACCTGGGCCATAATCCTCCTCGGCTTGGCCCATAAATCTTTTACACCCTACATAACATTTTATGTATCTTAAAAAATAATAGGATATAAAATTATAATGATAATAATAAAAATTTATAAATAAACGTATCCTGCCGCACCCGCACCCTATATTATCAAAAATTATCGAGTCACCGCACTGCACTTGCACCCGCACTCGCACTCGCACTCGCACTCACCGAACCCGAATCTGCACCCGTGCTTCTTACGTATTGAGAGTGTAAAGAACATGCAATTCAACGGTTAGCTTTTCAAAATATGCAGTAATGTTTATTTTACAGGACAAGTTTAACTACAAAATTGGCTGTAATAACTAAACTTTGTTCGTACAACAATGGGGGAGGAATTTTTTTTTAATTTTTAATTTTTATTATGGGATAGGGGAGGGGGATTTGATCATTGTAAGAGGTTCTAGATGAGTTACTCTTGCTATTTATCATTTACCATTAAAAAGCACCAACATTCAACTTTTATTTTACAGTATTCTCAAGTTTGTTTTTTGTTTGCTTTTATGTGAAAATGAAAGCTCACTTAGTGTGTAAAACACTAATGAATGTTTAGACCCCCAATTTCAAATTAACCAACATAAGCTTATACTCAAATAATAAATATGCGGAATGATAAGTATAAGCAATACCCAAATAAATAAACAATTCTAAACCATAATTAGTCACAACACAGTAGCAACTAAAAGGTAAGAATACGAGTTAGAGAGGTGCAAACACAAAGCAAACACCGACACGTGTTATCAAAAAGGTAATCAAAGAACTCGGCGAAAAACCTCTCTGCCGCCCTCCAAGCGGTGAAATGATCCACTGAAAAATAAAGTTGGTATACACGAACAGCAATAGACCCTCCAAATCTAATCTACTCAATGTACCTAAGCCCTCCAAGCTTTTTGCTCCAACAAGGTTTAGCCTAACCGTGTATCTTTAGCTTTTCGGATCCCGCAATAAGTCCATTGCATTAACTAAATAAATTGGTCATCTCCAAACGGATTCCCAAGCACCAAATTACCTCCTCACTAATATGGGTATGGTGAGATAAAGATTTGGCTATTAAACCTCTTAAGGGTATGTCAATGGAGAGGGTGAAAGTAGAAATTTGAAGAATCAAACGCCTAAGATTATGGATGAGTCAATCTTTGTTTTCTCTAGAATTTCTTTCTCAAAATTCTCTCTCAAAGCTCTCTACATTTATAGTAGGGTACGTGAGGAATGTGAAGACACTTTTTCTGCAAAACAGGGCATTCTGGCAACTTACTCTTTTGACTGGATTGAGTTGCAAGTTTGAGTCATGAAATAACTGCCAAGCCAAATTGTACTTTTTGTCTTGTAGTGCTCCAGCAATCGTGACCCTTTAGCTTCCTGCATGCTTCACACATGTGGCATTTTGGCGAGTCGCCAGTCGCGAGTCACTCGCAAGATCCAGTTGTGTGAATCCTCTTGAATGCTCACACACTTGAATTCTTCACACTCTCTCATACAAAACTCTTACATGATTCCCACATAAATACAGGGTATCTAATTGTTGAAATACAAGCAAATTTGACATGAAATAAAGCCAACACATGATTGAATAAATTCAACCTTACAAAAAAGATAGAAATAATACCAGGCTGGCCTGATGCGTCAAATATTGGATAAGGATCATGTTTGCAATGTGCTATTCAATCTATTCTCTTTTTTTTATGTGAAAAGATACAAATCCTACCTGGATGGATGCCTGATGTCAAATATTGGATAAAGGTCATCTTTACAACTTTTTTTAGCTCAATCTATTCCTAATATCAATGGCTTAACTGTGATGCTATTTTCGGGTTAAAAAATAATGGATATGTTAAGTCATAAAATGAAAAATAAATCAAAACCAATAGAATTTGTTTCAAGTATGCACCCATTTTTAGCATTACAAATTCTCCCTGAAATTGGCATTAGTCAACATAGTTAATCTTTTGCCAAGATGTTTGAATTTGAGAAAGAATTAGTCTTAAACGTGGAAAAAATAGATACGCCACACCCCAAGTATAAATATATAACCTGTCAATAGCATTTACTATTATACCACAACATAGAAAAAATTGTAGGAGTAAAAGTTGACAAAAAGAAAAGAAAAGAAAAAAAGATGAGCTTAACTTGGTTCAACATGAAGTCATGGTTCTTGTGCTTTGTTTTTTTAATAAGCATGGTGGTTCTGATCAATGGCGTCGCAGCTAGAAATATCAATGAAGATGGTAACTATGTTCCTGTTCCAGCTAATTGGCCTTGATAGTAAGTCGCATTAAATTTAATTGTAAAAGAATAATAGTTTGGAATTTAATGTCCTTGCCATTGCTTTTTTCTTCAAAGGATTGCTTAAACAAGTATTCTTCTTAGTATCTTCTTATCATCTTCAAAAATCCCGATGGTGGGGAAGATAGTCGTCATTGCTGTCGTCACCATCTTCGCCATCAGAGATGGCGGTGGTGGAAATGGAGATAGTATGACAACAATTCATTCAACCTTGAGGCGCACGATTCAAAATTAGCATCAGCGTATCTTAGCTTACAATTAGCATGATCATTAATTTGGGTTGGAATCAAGTGTCATTTAGTCTATAAGAAAATAATAATATTAACTAATTGCTGCTTCTCTTACTATGTTTCCAGGGGAGACTAATTCCATTTTTTATAAAATACTGCATACACTTGCTTCTTTTTAACATATGAATTGTTTAGCGAAATCAAATTCATTTTATAAATTTGTAATGGTTAGAATTATATGGTTAAAATAATTAAATTTATCATCTCTTAATAATTTAAACTTATAAAAGAATTGGTAATTTAACTATAGTCACTACAAGAAAAAGTGCTGCTAAAGGTACATTTGACTTATAATGGCAGGTGCTATTGCGGCAGGTTGTCCCACCAGTGCTGCAGTGCTGCTATAAGTCAATTGCAAAGGTCATGAAAAGCGCCGCAATAGATCTGCCATTAAGCGGCGCTTTTGGTCTATTGCGGTGGGCTAAAAACCACCGCCATATGAGGTTGTCATTCGGGTCAAGTGGCCTTTTAGCGGCGGTCAATAAGCGCCGCTATAGGGCGTCATGTACAACATGTACCTTTTAGCGGCGGTTTTTGCCCACCGCTATAGGTTTTTTTTTTTTTTTCCTCCTAAGTCGTAAAACCACATTTCTTTTACAAATAACCTGTAATAATTTTAGCTCCACTAAAACATTACCACAAATGTCTCCAAATTAACATTATATTAACATAGAAATATTTTATAATACGTGCTACCCTAGGCAAACCAAATACTAAAAATAATAACTTGGAAACTCAAGGTGTTAAAACACCTCCTAACCCAGAAAAATCTAATCCAATCACTGCTCCTAGTAGCCACAAGCTCTCTAGAGTCTTGGCTTATCTGCATGATATCCCAATTGGGAATGGTAGAAAGATTTTAAAGGACAGGTAAATATCCCAAACTTTTTCCAAGTTACAAGTTCCTAAAATTTATTCCTAAATAAAATTTCCAAATTTGTTTTCCTAACTAATCTCAGCTCCAAGCAAAAATTAAGTTGTGAACAACTCAGGTTAAGTGATGAAATGAACCTAGGAGCACAACAATGAACAAAATGCAACATAATACAGCAAAAAATAAATAAAGAAATTTGATATATATGATCCTACATGTATGGTTAATTGGTTATCTATAATGATTTGTTTGCAATAATATGCAAATTGCATTTCACATTATCTATTCAAAATGTTTTTATTTCTTATTTTAATAAGTGGAACTCACAAAACCCTTGAGAGTTTTGCACATTATTTCTAAGTTATTATATGATCATAATTTTTATCTTATTCTTTCTGGCAATTATATACAGATTGTTGTAACCTCCAAATTTCTACTTTTTTTTTTTTTTTTGGGCAACTACTCACAAACCAATGAGATTCAAACACACACAAAAAAAAAAAAAAAAAAAGTGCATGCAATTATTCTTATCACTTTTTCTCACTATAAAACCAGTATAGTTTTTCTTTACACAATTTTTTGAGTTGTGAAAGTGTATGCCAATAAAGTGGTAAATAAAATTTTTATATATAAAAAAAAAAAAAAAAAATCAAGCATTCTTGTAAAAAGAAGATAAAGATTGGGTTTTGTTTCAATACCTTTGGGATTTCCGACTCTAGAACGAACTATGGCATTTGGCTGATCCAAGTTACAAAAGAAGCAAGTAGACCTATAGATTCATCATTTACAAACCATCAGAAAAGTTAAGATAGAGCGGCCAATAGCAAAGATTTTAACTTTAGAGGACTTTGACTTTTCCTTGAGACCCATTAATTGCAGATGGTGAAGGAAATTTAAGAAAGGATAGAAATATCAACATAATGCTTTTCATTAACTTTAATTAATGATTAATTTTTAAAAAATAAATAAATAAAGGGCACTACTGAAAGGTCAAAATGAATAATTACAGAAGGAAATCTCCTTCAAAATTAAGTTGACCATAACCACAACTAATATTACAGCTATAAGGCACATCATAGGGTCCAGAACAAGCACAACAGCTTAAGTTATTCTAGAAACATAATCATAGCCTAGCAATCACAAATATCTATCAAATATATTAAGCCATGAGACTTGATGCAGCCTTGAAATAGCTTAGGCAAAACCGAAGAAGAGAGGAGGTTGTGAGAGGACGAAGGGCAACATACAAAGTGTCTGTCGGAATGACCCAACAGCTCCCTATTCCAAAAGATCGACAATCAGCTTCAACATAAAGCAAGCCACCCTCCTGATATTTTCATTCCAACAACAACAACAACAACAACAACAACAACAACTAAGCCTTACTTTTTTGGGGTCAATTACAGATTCGCAATAGATTAGTTAGGGTCAGTCACATTAACATAGTCATCAAAATTGCATATGTATAAGGTCACTTTTTAATTACAATTCTCCAAAGCAAGTGTCAATAGAACATATGGCTCCCATTCAATTCCCAATATATATATATATATAAAACTGAAAATCACATAAATTTATTCCTCACGGGTTTTGTAATTATCAAAAGCATATAGTTCAATTCAAAGAAATTAAAAGACTATAAACAGAACACATAAAATAAAATAAAATAAAATGCTTTAGAGATGGAGAAAAATACAGATCCAAATGTAAACTAGAATTTTTTTTTTTTTTTTTCAGAATTATCAAAACAGTTTTGAGTAAAAACATTCATGATAGTATTACTAATTGTATGTGCCAACGTGCTTTTGTCTTCCAGTTACAATGAATTACAATCTTTTTTTCTTTTCTTTTTTTGCAGGCAATTTTTTTTGGTTTTTAGTTACATGTTTTGCTAGGGAGGAACTTTAAGAATACAAAATCTTGAACTTCCCCTAGAAATCGGTGCCAAGTTATAAAACCATGCTCCTATGTGTGTACACTCTCTCCATATGTAGGTGTCAACTTTATGTCCAGTCATGGAGACAAATCAAAGTTACAGAGTGGTTCTTCTTTTTTTAGAGAAGATTTACTGTTTTCTATTTTCAATTTAAGAAAAATAAAACATTGAATAAAAGTTTGTTTGTAACATTTTATTGTGTTTAACTCGCTGATGAAGCTAATAAAGTAATTTACAAATTGCTGCATAATGAATGTTTGTGAGTGCAAGCTTTCTGCCTGTAGCACCTACTGCTAAGAGAATATGGTATTGTTCCTCTCCCTAAGACTATGAGCCAACAATTCAAACTAACCCCATATAGAAATTTCATAAATTGTAAGACACAACGGCAACTTACAAGCAATACAAACACGGTATATATTTAATTCAACATTGGGTCCATTCAAATTGCCTTTGAAAACACTTTACTTTAGTAGTTATAGCTCAAACCAATTATAGTTTCTGACTGCAATTCAATTCCAACACCTAGTTCAATTCAATAGCAAAGTACTATTAGTGAAATCAAGTTCACTCACTACAAATAATCTACCCGATATACCTAAGCTCTCCAAGCTCCTACTCCAACTAGGCTTTTCGGAACCGTGTCTTGTTTAGCTCTCCGGATCCCGCAACAAGCACCATGTTGATTTGCCATCCTTGAGTTCTTCCAATACTTCCTAGCAGTACCAAAACCTCACTTGACACTCTGAAAGGGTGTGTAAATGTTTGGGCTATCAACCTCTCAATGATATGGAAATGGACAGGTAGGAGTTGAGGAAAATCCATAAGCAATTGTGTAGAGAATTGTGGGTATAACAATCTCTGACTCTCAAGGTTTGTGGCTAGGGTTTTCTCTTTGAAATATTCCATAACTTTTGTGGGTAATGTGGATATATATAGTGTGGGTACAGAAAGTGTGTATTAGATAGCACAGTCTGGCAAAACAGAATGTTTCGCGAGTGTCTCATGGGAAGGCCTTACCCGTGAGCTACTCGCGAAACACAGTTGTCTCCATCTATCCTGGCTCTTCGCATTTTAGTCATGTGCAAGGCACATGCATCATTTCATGGGATGCTTGGTCGCGAGCTACTCACGAAAACTCTTCTGTCTTTAGTTGCTTGAGTTTTCACACACTCTCTCTCTTTATCACATAACCCTTACAATTAAATCATACAATAAATACATGGTACAAAAAATTGAATAAAATTACAATCAAATTTGGCACGGAATAAAAGCCAACAAAACACATAGTTGTAAATTACAACTTTATAGGTTAATACCTAAAAATTTAATTTATTGGGTTCAGGTTAGCTCAACTAGTAAAGTCTATGATAGTTGTATAAGAGATTTAAAGAACTACTATCAAGAGCAGACGACATAGGTGTGAGCATAACGGAAAATGGAGGCATCACCTAGTTATATGGTCTAGGAACCATGAATATAGTGTCCTTCCAAGGAAGGACCTTTAATTTTACTACCAGAGTTTGGATTTAGAGTTTAGGTACACTCTTGAGAAGGTGTTAGGCACTCAAAATCACCTAACCCTAAGATTGGTCTCTCATCGTTGTGTCTTATACCTTAACCTCATTAAAAGCACTCCCAACACTTGCATCTATACTCTCACACACACTATCATATATCTATACATACATTCATGGTATCTTTCATCCCAATACACACATACTTATCAATCCAAAACAAAAGAGAGCTAAGGCATAAAAGAAAACCCCTAGCATCCATCTAACATGTGAAAACTAATTATACATCTACAACAAGGCAGCAAGCAAACATATTACGAGACCTTAATCATACATTTAAATATGTTCTATCATATCATCAAGGCAAAACCCTAATACAATGCATGGACATTATCAATGCATGACTTATCATTTACTTACCTCTCAGCAGAATAGTACATATGGTATTAATGCATGAACATGTGAATGAATGACATTAATACTAAGAAACCCTAATCTACACATCTGATAACAATCAAATATGCTAAAAGGTAAATAAACAGTTATGGGGCTTGAAACATATGAAAAGGAGGCTACACAAAATACACATGTGAATACAGAAACAAAACACACAAAAATTAGGGTTTTGGCGTGCATAACGCACGCTAGAACAGGTCTGCGTACGCATGAGTTTAGCTTGCGTGCGTAAGCTAAATCATGCGTACATAGGCTAGATCATGCGTACATAGATCCTTACCCAGAAAGCCTAATTTACATAGAAACAAAGCAAAAGCCAAACAAAACATAAAACATAAAATCTAGCAACCTAACATGCTTAAGGACATAAAGAAAACCTAAAACTAACCTAAGCAAATATGTGTAAACATAAACTGAACAAAAGAAATAGATTAAAACAAAGATTAAAGGCAGAAAAGAAAAAGAAAAGTTTAAAAGGATACCTTAAAGCAAAAACTCCTAGACTTGATTTTTTTACAGTTCCTCTCACTCAAATCTATCATAATTCAATAAAATAGTAATTAGCAATCTTAAACTCAAAGGATTGGGGCCAAAAAATGTCCCAATCAAATAAAAATGACTTGAGGGTGTTTTATGAAAAACTCTCTTTTGATTCACTATTTTCTAGTGAATCTTAGATTTTTTTTTTTTTTTTTTTTTTGTAGGATTTCTGTGTGTTTTGAAAATGTACTATGTAAGGTTTTATATAGTGGAAAAAATAGACGGCTCCCAAATGATGTGGGATTCATTCCAAACTTCATCCATTAAGGCAAAAAGCTTGTATTTCTTATGTTTCTGAAACCCTAGCTTCGTACACAGGAATGTGCCTACGTACGCATGCTTTGGCTCGTGTACGCAGGTCGCGACTCACGTGCGCAGGTCAAGGGCTTCTTTGGTCATTTTATTTCCAAAAATAGATTTTTCGCTCATTTAAAGGATTATATTTTCTATTTTAATCTCAAGTCAATTTAATATTTGATTGAACTCTAAATTGGCCTTAGACCTTAAAGTTCAAGCATCATTGGAGAATGTGGGTCCGAGTCGTAAGGGGTACAAAATGCGTTATCTACAATATGTTGAAACTCTCTTAAAAAGAAACTTAATTTAAGAACATGCAATTCAATGATTAGATTTTTAAAATTTATGCTCAATATAAATACATATGAGGAGTTTGAAGGGTTTTTCTCTGAATTAGTTTAAAGAGAAACTTCATTCAAGTTTTGATATCATTTTTATAGGAAATATAAATAATTTTAATTTTTTTTTAATTTTAATTTTCCATAAAATGTTTTAAAAAAGTATTTCTTATATAAATACATTTAGGGTATCCGTTAACAAAATCATTTAAGATTTATCTTATCGTTTATCCATCATGTTTCTGTTAATCTTTTTTGTTTGCTAAGTTTGTTAAACCTATCTAGTTTATTTGGAAATTGGAAAGTAATTCAACTTATTATCAAAAGAAAAATATAATTATTTAAATAAGAAGTTTCAGAAGTAGCCAAATATATATATATATATATATATATATATAAAATTCTAGGAAGCCAATGAATTCCACACCTATTTTCACAAGTATCCTATGTGGCAGGTTATAATTAGTTGTCGGTCACTTTTATATGAATCTACCAAAAAAAAAATTTCCACAGCTCACTATCTACTATATCAGATAGTTGTAAAAATGAATGTAAAATTGGTTGTGATCCTAAATTTTTTTCCAAAAAATTGTACACTGGCAATATTACTTTTGAATGAGAAAGTTTATAGATAGAAATAATTGGACACTTATTAATGTGGTAGATAGTTAGTAATATATAAAAAATATGATGTTAGTAGTAAGTCAAGATGAGAATCAGTACAAACTTGCCACATAACAAGTGTAAAAAATGTTGTCAAATTTGGTGTGTGAGCGCAGATTGCTACTTTCTGAATTAGCCGAAGTACATATATAGTTATGTAACTCATCCCAAAGCCTACTAGGTTTTTGAATCACACACTAGATTGCTACTTTCTGAATTAGCCGAAGTACATATATTGTTATTTAACTCATCCCAAAGCCTACTAGGTTTTTGAATCACACACTTTTATGTTTCTGATCATTTTGAAAACATTGTTTGATTCTAGTAAAGTTAGACTCGTCCAAGACAGAGTCGAGTGAAATGCATGACTCCAGTTCAAAACGCAGGAAAGTTAGAAGAAGAAGCCTTGGTTCGACCATAATGCGTAGCGCATAGGTATTGGCCCAAACATTTCGAGACTGTGAGGAGAAGAAAGAGAAGAGGCACCAAGAAGTAATGGGAGTTTAACAACGAAGGCTTCAGATTGAAGAAAAGCGAAATGAAGTGAACAGCCAAGGAATGACCAGTCTTGTAGCGGCCATGACCAACCTTTCAGGTGCAATTCAGTCACTCATTTCGGCCAGCCATTACAATGTCAATATGTGACATGAAACATTAATTTTATGCTCAAATTTATTATTTCCTAGAGTAGCCATTCTTGATTTCTTTCTTTAAATTAATTGGCATCTTCAAAATAGATTTAGTTATATCTTGGGATTTTTTTTTTCGAGGGGATGTATAAATGGAATCATGGGTTTTACGGGGTTACTTTTAATTGCCTTTTATGTGGTTTGAGAGCCAAATATGGCTGGCTGGTACTTTTTTTTTGAGCCAAATATGGTTGTGTTTTTTTTTGGTTGTTCCTGTTTTTTTTTTTTTTTTTTTTGGTTGTTCCTTGTTATGCATTGCTGTTTAACAAAAAATAAAGTAGTTAACTTAAGTAAGCACTAGCATCAAAAGTAGCATTTTGTTTTACCCTGGTTAGCCATCCGAAAATGCTATCGACTGATTCAATATGTCAATATAAAATTATAGGATGTTTAAAAAATTTTCGTTATTTTCATCTACAATCTCTTAAAAATTTTTTTTGATAAATCAGAAAATTTTATTAGCACAGACACCAGAAACAACCTGAGACGCTATTCTCAAAACAAGACAAATTGCAAGCAAAAGTACAAAAAACCAAATTCTGTACTAGCCAAAATGCAACACAAAATCTCTCAAACTTTAAAACTAGAAAACACTCAAAATTTGATTCCAAGATGCTGCAACAACTACAGAATTACAGCTTAGATGTACATCACATAGAAAAGAAATGAAATAGAAACAAAGAAATAGCAACTCTATACCCGTGTCCTCCCTAGGACACGAAAGAAAAAAATTTATTTCTTTATAAAAACGCTTCCACCTTGAATACACAGGTGTTGCCTTTTTCCTCTACTAACCAATAAAATAAAAATAAAAAATAAAATAAAATTTCAACACCATACTAACAAGAACCCACACCCCCCAATAAGCAGAACACACACAGAGCCACAACAAGAAGTTTTGGAAAAATTGAATCCCTAAGAAGTATTTCTACAAATACTTTCTGTGCCACTTCACCTGTGCAGAAGTGTGCCAACATTACAGTAAAATGAAATTTAAGAGCGAAATTTCAAAATTCTTTCAACAATTTAAAAAGAAAAAGGGGAACAAAACAATGACAGAGAAATTAGGGATTTGCTTGATACTTACCTTAAACAAAATCAAAACAATTTGATCCTTTAAGAAACCCTCAATGGTGAGTAAATGAGGGACACCAATGGGATGACGTGAAGAAATTGACAGACATGGGAGAAGAAGCAATCTGAGTTTTATTAAGGGAAGGAGCACACGAGAGAGACAGGGTATGAAGTTGAGAGAGACCCACCTATTTTTCGTTTCTGTTTTTGGCTTTTATATATTGATCTAGCTTACCGGTAACAGGTTTCAAACAAAACTTAAATCAACGGTTACCATTAAAATAACACTACTTAATGGTTTAGATTTGGGTAGGTATAGTACCCACTAAAAAATATAAAGGGTACAGTAGAATGACCCTAATCTTAAAGTACAACCATAATCTATAATGATAATTGAATTCTTATTGTCATTAATATTTCTGATCATAGTTCTCCTATTCTTTTTAAATTTGTAAATTTCTCCGATTTCAAGTTCTTTTCATTTTGTCTATTTCACTATTAAAATTTTATTTTTTAAATCTAATAATGTACCTGCTATCACGTCTCATTTAAATTTTTAAATAATGTTGTATTCTATACTTTTTAGAATTTGTAAAATTTAATCTAAACCACAAAATTAATCTATTTAAAGTAGAGATTATCATTTCCCGTAAATTTTTGGGTTATACCTTATTACAAATATTAATATGTGAGTTTAAAAGTTATATTATCTTTAATAAATATTAATATATTATCATTTCTCATTTCTTCTAAAAAATTTATCATTTCTCATTTAACATTTCATTTCTTTTTCTGGATTTTCGGTATGAATAGCAGTCCTAAACTCCTAAGCGGGAAGGCAATGGTCTAGCACACACCTTGGCCTAGTATGCCAAGAGTATTTATGATTATGTAACTTAGATAGACAAAAATCCTTGTATGATTGAGTCCTATTTGGTTCGATGTATTATCTTTATCTTCTTCTTAATAAAAGTTACGAAATTATTATAAAAAAAAAATTTAATTCATTAATGGCTATAATTATTTAGTGATATTAATTAAAAAGAAGGCAAAAACACTATTTTGGTCCCTACATTTCGGAGTTATAGTCAATTTACTTCCTCCATTTTGATAGCAGTTAATTTGTTCATTGTTATTTTCAACTTGCAGTCAATTTGGTTCTTACCATTAAGTCACTAACGAAAAATGCTTACATGGCAAACGACGTGTACGCAATGCACACTGAAGCTAATGTGGCAAAATAAAATAATATTAAGTTTTTTTTATAGATTTCAAAATGCCATGTCAGCATTTAAATTTTTTTTAAAAGCTAAATTAAAAAAAAAAAAAAAATTGGTTTCTCAATTTAAAGAAAGATTAAAAAAAAATTAGCAACTAATCCGGTCTTCCATGCCTGCACAAAACACATTGAGATAGATTACCATTTTGTTCGATAAAGGGTTCTTAGGCATGATCTTCAGGTCAAGTTTGTTGCCTCTGAAGATCAGTTGGCAGATATTCTGACCAAGGGTCTGGCCTCTCCCCGTTTTCAATTGTCAGCTTCCAAACTCATGTGGAAATTCCCCATGAGCTTGAGGGGTGGATGGAAAGCAGAAGGTAGAAGCTGACTCTGATGAAGGATCTACAGATAACAGAACGATTTCCAGTTCTGCAAGAGTGAAATTGAAAACGGTGACGTGTTGATGTCCATCAGCTATACACACCGTATCACTTAATTGAAAGCACTGTTGTTTTGTATCAGTTATTTTCACACGTACGTATAATAGGTGGTTAAGTTTGCTATAACTGAATTAATTGCGTCTTTTAAGCCTCAGTTTTCTCTCCTCTGTGTGTATATAAACACAGCAGGGCTCAATGATATAATCAATTAGCCATTTTATGAAATAAGAGAAATCTTTCTATTTTAGCTTTGTCCATCAGAAGGTTCAATATGAAGTCAAAGTTCTTGTGCTTTGTTCTTATTATAAGCATGATGATTTTGATTAATGGCGTTGCAACTAAAAAAATCGATGCAGGGGTCCTTGATCCATGCAAATGGCCTGGAGGTCCACACCCAGGTTGTCCAGATCCCAAGAACAAAACTCCTCCTGGTCCAGCTAACCCCTACGACCGTGGTTGCAACCGGATAACTCTTTGCCGAGGAGGCTAGCTCCCATTGAAGGGCTATCAAGCATTTTGAATCTGTGTTATATTTGCACTTTCATGTGTAATTTATCTGTGGACAATGCTTATATGGAACGCCGTCAATTTTTTCTTTTGTCTTTCGTATCTTTTTCTGGATTTCCTGAATGAGCAGCAGTCATAAAAGTAATTTTGTGATATTAATTAAAAAAATTGATACGAAAGTGCAATTATTAATTAGGCCACTGATGGCTACAATTATTTAGTGATATTAATTATAAAAACTATAGTGAAACTATTAAGCTATTAAAATATTAAAGGTAAAAAATTCAAATTACATCCTGTAGGTTTGGAGAATTATTATTATTATTATTATTATTTTTGAGGATCGTTATTTTAGTCTTTTAATTTTACTTTGGTCATTTTAATCTTGTACATGTTTACAATTTCACTTAATGTTAGTTCTTCCATCCGATTTAATATTAATGGTTAAAAAATTTTTATGTTAGAAAACTACTAAATTTTCTTTTAAATATTAAACTAACAACTTTTACAATTTCATGACTACTGTCTAAAATTTAAATGGCCCATCATGTGTAAAGCTATTCAGATAATGTTTTGATAAATTTTATGTTAAAAAAAATGCTTACTCTTTAAATATTGTTCACAACTTGACATTTAAAAAGAAAGAAAGAAGATGTTAATGGGTTTGTTGTGTTGACTTTGGTAATTGCATAATGGGTACCCAAGAATCTTGTTTGGACTCGGGAAAAAAACTAAAATGTTGGGTAATGAAGTTGAAGAATGAAGTGCATCTGATCAATATATATATATATATATATATATATATATGGATATATGAGAAATGATATGTTCGTAATATTTTTACAACAAATCATAAGTGACAGGTTGTTATTAGTAAGCAAAAAAATAATTTTCATAATAGATTCAATTATAACCAATAATAACTAACCACTTATGATTTGTTATAAAAATATTGTTGACGTAGCACTTCTCTTTAATTAAGGGAAAGTTGGTGTTGAGATCAGCCACCTTTATTTTTTCACAAATATTTCCATAACGGTTTTAGCCAATTGCCATCTGAGCTCTCTAATCTCTATGACATAAATGAATTGTTTTGCTATATCATAGGCATTCTTCACTGTGAAGACTAGGGTTTTTTTCATTTCCAAGTGAGAATCCTCTAATAGATGTGGGGAGGGATTACGTGTATCACTTCAGCCTCAAAGTTTCAATAAAAAAAAAAAAAAAAAGACCTCAAATGGTAGGAGAAGAGTATGCAGCATGTCCCTTCGCCAAGATTGTGTTTCCATGTTAATCAGGAATCAGGATTGTAACCTAATTTTGTTCTTCACTAGTATACCACCAGCCAGCCAGCCAGCCAACCCATAGAGCTGGCGAATCAATTGAAAATAGTAGTTTTGACTAGAAAGGTCGTCCTAGTTAGCAAATTTATACAAAAAATTATATTTTTTTAGGGATTGATTGGTTTTAGACAAGTAATATGTGTAACTATGAGCTTGTCGGTTGTCGCACCAAAGTTGGCACTAAACTTTTATAAATTGACAATTTACTTTTTATTCCTAAATAAATATTATATATATACATATATATATATACATATATATATATATATATACATATATATATATATATATATATAATAATAAAATTACAGGTTAGCATGTCGGTCATTGCTGGGTTAGTAAAATCTCTACCTATGAGTCAAACTAACATATTAATTTGATGGTCATGAATTTTCTAGGAGTAGGCTTGTAACTTAACTTTTAGGAGCAGGAATATGGAAACTTATAGCTCGTTTGGTTTGGTCACAACTTAGTTTTCATTACTCCATACTCATAACTCAAATCCAAAACCCATAACTCATAACCCAAACTCCACTATCACTCAAAAACTCCAAAACTTTTGTTTGGTTACAAAACCTAGTCACATAACTCAAATTTTAAGTTCACTTTTTGCCAAAATGGTGGAGCCCACATAACTCAGTGGTTTTATGGTTGCTACCCACGCGAATTTTCTCTTACCTCTCTTTCATATTCTCCCATCAGAGAGCACCTCTTTTCCCAAAAAAGCAGACCCAAACCCCATATTCTCCCACTTTGACGTTGGTGAAGATCAGTTCTCTTTCATTTTCTATTTCGTTTTCCCTTCATCAACCAAAAGAAAATCCAACCATCAACCAAAAGAAAATCATTTAAGATTTATATTATCATTTATCCATCATGTTTCTGTTAATCTCTTTTTGTTTGCTAAGTTTGTTAAACCTATCTAGTTTATTTGGAAATTGGAATATAATTCAACTTATTATCAAAAGAAAAATATAATAAAATTAAATAAGAAGTTTCAGAAGTAGCGAAATATATATATATATATATATATATGTACACATATATAATTCTAGGAAGCCAACCAATTCCACATCTATTTTCACAACTATCCTATGTGGCAGGCTATGATTAATTGTCGGTCACTTTTACATGAATCTACAACTTTTTTTTTCCATAACTTAATGTATATCAGATAGTTGTGAAAATGATTGTAAAATTGGTTGTGATCCTAAATTTCTTTTTTCAAAAATTTGTACATTGGCAATATTACTTTTTGAATGAGAAAGTTTATAGATACAAATAATTGGACACTTATTAATGTGCTAGATAGTTAGTAATACATAAAAAAGTAATGTCAATAGTAGACCCAAATGAGTATCAATACAAACTTACCGCATAATAAGTGTAAAAAATGTTGTCAAATTTGGTGTGAGTGCAGATTGCTACTTTCTGAATTAGCCGAAGTACATACTTATTTAACTCATCCCAAAGTCTACTAGGTTTTTGAACCACACACTTTTATGTTCCTGATCATTTTGAAAATATCGTTCGATTCTAGAAAAGTCAAGACTCGTCCAAGACAGAGTCGAGAGAAATGCATGACTCTAGTTCAAAACGCAGGAAAGTTAGAAGAAGCATTAATTGGTTCGACCATAATGCGTAGCGCATTGGTATTGTCCAAAGATTTCGAGACTGTGAGGAGAAGAAAGAGAAGAGGCACCAAGAAGTAATGGGAGTTGAACAACGAAGGCTTCAGATTGAAGAAAAGCGAAATGAAGTGAACAGCCAAGGAATGACCAGTCTTGTAGCGGCCATGACCAACCTTTCAGGTGCAATTCAGTCACTCATTTTGGCCAGCCATGACAATGTCAATATGTGACATGAAACATTTATTTTATGCTCAAATTTATTTTTTCCTAGAATAGCCATTCTTTCTTTAAATTAATTGTCACCTTCAAAATAGATTTAGTTATATAGTGGGTTTTTCTTTTTTTAACTTTTTTTTAGAGGGGATGTATAAATGGAATCATGGGTTTCACGGGGTTACTTTTAATTGTCTTTTATGTGGTTTGAGAGCCAAATATGGCTGGCCGGTATTTTTTTTTTTTTTGAGCCAAATATGGCTGTGTTGTTTTTTGGTTGTTTCTGGTTTTTGTTTGTTGTTTCTTGTTATGTATTGCTGTTTAACAAAAAATAAAGTAGTTAACTTATTCTTAAAGTACAACCATAATCTATAATGATAATTGAATTATTATTGTCATTAATAGTTCTGATCATAGTTCTCCTATTCTTTTTAAATTTGTAAATTTCTCCGATTTCAAGTTCTTTACATTTTGTCTATTTCACTCTTAAAATTTTATTTTTTAAATCTAATAATGTGCCTGCTATCACGTCTCATTTAAATTTTTAAATAATGTTGAATTCTATACTTTTTAGAATTCGTAAAATTTAATCTAAACCACAAAATTAATCTATTTAAAGTAGAGAGTATCATTTGCTGTAAATTTTTGGGTTATACCTTATTACAAATATTAATATGTGAGTTTAAGAGCTGTATTATCTTTAATACATATTAATATATTATCATTTCTCATTTCTTCTAAAAAAAATTAGCATTTCTCACTTAACATTTCATTTCTTTTTCTGGCCATTCCTGTATGAATAGTAGTCCTAAACTCCTAATGTAATTTTGTGATATTAATTCAAAAAAATTAATTTGAAAGTGCAACTGTAAGTTCACTAATAGTTGGATTTTAAAAAAGTGCAAGTGAATCACGTTAAGCGGGAAGGCAATGGTCTAGCACACACCTTGACCCAGTATGCTAAGAGTATTTTTGATTACGTAACTTGGATAGAGAAAAATCATGGTATGATTGAGTCCTCTTTGGCTCGAGATGTATAATCTTTATCTTCTTCTTAATAAATGTTATGAATTTATTATCAAAAAAATTTTAGTTCACTAATGGCTACAATTATTTGGTGATATTAATTAAAAAGAAGGCGAAAGCACTATTTTGGTACCTACCTTTTGGGGTCACAGTCAATTTACTCTCTATATTTTGATAACAATTAATTTAGTCATTGTTATTTTTAACTTACGGTCAATTTGATTCCTACCGTTAAGTTATTAATAGAAAATGTTTACATCGCAAACGGCGTGTACACATAGCACATTGAAACTAATGTGGCAAAATATAATAATATTAAGTTTTCCAGATGAGCTTGAGGGGGGAATGAAAAGCAGAAGGTAGAAGCTGACTCTGTTTTGTATCGGTTATTTTCACACGTACGTATAATAATAGGTGGGTTAAGTTTGATATAACTGAATTGCGTCTTTTAAGCCTCAGTTTTCTCTCCTCTGTGTGTATATAAACACGGCAGGGCTCAATGATATAATCAATTAGCCATTTTATGAAATAAGAGAAATCTTTCAATTTTAGCTTTGTTCATCAGAAGGTTCAATATGAAGTCAAAGTTCTTGCGCATTGTTCTTATTATAAGCATGATGATTTTGATTAATGGCGTTGCAGCTACCAATATCAGTGAAGGGGTCCTTGATCCATGCAAACAGCCTGGAGGTCCACACCCAGGTTGTCAAGATAACAAAGCTCCTCCTGTTGCAGCTGGCCCCTACGACCGTGGTTGCAACCGGATCACTCTTTGCCGAGGAGGGCACGGAGGCTAGCTCCCATTGAAGGGCTATCAAGCATTTTGAATCTGTGTTATATTTGCACTTTCATGTGTAATTTATCTGTGGACAATGCTTATATGGAACGCCGTCAATTTTTTCTTTGGTCTTTCGTATCTTTTTCTGGATTTCCTGCCTGAGCAGCAGTCATAATGTAATTTTGTGATATTAAATAAAAAAATTGATACGAAAGTGCAATTATTAATTAGGCCACTGATGGCTACAATTATTTAGTGATATTAATTATAAAAATTATAATGAAACTATTAAGCTATTAAAATATTAAAGGTAGAAAATTCAAATTACATCCTTTAGGTTTGGAGAATTGTTATTTTAGTCTTTTTTTTTTTTTTTTTTTTTTTTTTTTGAGAATCGTTATTTTAGTCATTTAAATTTACTTTGGTCATTTTAATCCTATACATGTTTACAATTTCACTGAATGTTAGTTCATCCATCCAATTTACTTTTAATGGTTAAAAAATTTTATGTTAGAAAACTACTAAAATTTCTTTTAAATATTAAACTAACAACTTTTACAATTTCATGACTACTGTCTAAAATTTAAATGGCCCATCATGTGTAAAGCTATTCAAATAATGTTTTGATAAATTTTATGTTAAAAAATGCTTACTCTTTAAATATTGTTCACAACTTGACATTTAAAAAGAAAGAAAGATGTTAATGGGTTTGTTGTGTTAACTTTGGTAATTGCATAATAGGTACCCAAGAATCTTGTTTGGACTCGGGAAAAAACTAAAATGTTGGGTAATGAAGTTGAAGAATGTTGGGTAAGAATTTTGCTCACAAGGAATAGAGAGATTTAGCACAAGGACCATATCAGACAAACTCACTGAGATTGAGTCTTTTGCATCCACACTCTCTTAGATGCAAACTTAGGATTGAAGTTTCTAGACAAACTAGACTTAAGTTCAACTCTTGCATTGGTATAAAGGTTAAGAGTCTTTACCAATTCATAAATAAGTGTCATAGGGCCTTGTGCTTATGGTAGAGACATTTTTTGTTTGGTTGCTTGCTTTAAACCTTGCAACTTAAAACACTTTGGGCATGTATGCCCAACTCCACCACAAAAGTGACAAAACCACTGAGGTTTGTGTTGTTTCTTACTTTCAAGATGATTAGGGGATTTCTTGGGTTTTGACTCACTTAGATCTACCCTAATCTTCCTAGTAGCTAGAATCTCTTCCTTAGGTAGCTTGACTTCTGGTGTAAAAATAGATGTAGCAGGTACAAACTTAGGAGGACAAACAATAGAAGCAGAATAACTCTCAACAAACCCTAACCCTGTCTTATCAAAAGAAGAGTTTTGAACATTCAGCATGTTATCCAATTTGGAAGTTGAAGTCCAATCAAGTTGTTCTTTAGCAACAGATAATTTTGATTCTAAACAATAAATTTAGGGATATAAAACTTTTTTAATGTTTTAAATTCTTAATTTGTAGATTTTATTTTATCAAGATTCAAGAGCTGCACTTATCAATTTCTTTTTAAAAAAATTAATTAATTAAAAAAGATCAAGAGCTCTATATTGGGGAACATATTCAATTTCAGGTGTGTTAACAAATTCTATTAGTTTATAATCAAGTATATATATACATATTTTTTAATGTTCAATAGCATTTTTATAATCAATATAGGGGGTAAATTGCAAATTATACCCCTAAAGTTTGGAGGTGATTGGATTTTACACCGTGAAATTTCAGAATTTGGATTTTACCCCCTGAAGTTTGAAGGTGTTTGGATTTTACACCTTGATGTTTCAGAATTTGGATTTTACCCCCTATATTTTAGGGGTGTTTGGATTTTACTCCCTACAATTTGGGGGTGTTTGGATTTTAAACCCTAACGTTTCAGAATTTTGAGGTGTAAAATCCCAACACCCCCAAACTTTAGGGGGGTAAAATCTAAATTTTGAAATATCATGATGTAAAATCTAAACACTCCAAACTTAATCCAAATTCTGAAACTTTAGGGAGTAAAATCCAAAAACCCCAAAACCTTAGGGGTGTAATTTGCAATTTACCCTAATAACAATTACTATACAAGACATTTTTTTCTTCATTTCATAACATATAACTATTTAATATATGTTTTAGCTATATAGTGTTATTTATAAATTCAATATCTGCAACTGTAGTAAAATAAACCAAGATTAAATCATATATCATATTCAATAAATTTCCTGTGCATCGCACAGGTTAGCGACTAGTTAACTTGAATAATGATACACTGATGCAGTAGCTTATATACAACATAAAAGCTAACTTAACAACTATAACTACCTTCTAACAAACAGAAAGACTACAACTAATCACACACGTGCACAACACATGCTTATTACTAGACTAATCTACATACAGTTTGACTAACACTATTAACAACTACAACAATTCTAATTCTGATCTGGCTTCTTTATCCTTCAGCCTTGATCTGTGATATATACTCCCCCTCAAGATGGACATCAAGAGAATGAATATTGAAAATGCCCATCTTGACAAGTAGAGTTGAAAACTGAATTTGGATGCATAGAGAACATTGACATTAAAATATGAAAAAAGATCAAAAATTTCAAACCCAATTTTGCTTCCAAAAGAATCTAAACCATATACTCCTATAACATTCAGGAAACTGAAAACACTGCTCCCTATATTTCCAAATAGCAAACAAACTGAAACATGGTGGTTCTTTTTAATCTACTAATTCTCCCAAAGGTTAGCTCCCATTGAACCATCAAAGAAAAAGCTAATGTCTTTGGTTTTTTTTTTTTTTTTTTTCCAAAGTTTCCTGTATGAATAGCAATCCTAATATAATTTTGTTTTATGGAAAAATCTCTTTCATTACCTTTTTTTTTTTCTTGGAATCTCTTTCATTACTACAGATAATAATCATAGAGTAATGTCCACGTATTTGTTTGCTTCATGCTATTATCACCAATCCATTTACCTTGTAAATTTGTAACTATTAGAATTATATGGTTAAAATGATTAAATTTATTATCTCCTAACAGTTTATACTTTTGGAAAAATCGATAATTTAACTGTAATGCTCTAGTGGTGGAGAAGCAACCTTCATCTCCACAATGCTAATCGTTATGGTTATTGGACCAAATGCACCATATTATAATGACAAGTACCTCTAGGGCTAAGAAGCATGGACACACATACACGGTTCGATGAATTACAACAAGTATCTCTAATTAATATAAATTTTTAGGTATATTTATATATTTTTATGTTTATTTTATTTTCTATAAATGGGTAATAATCCTCAAAATCTTTAAAAACAAATCTAAAATTAATTTAAAAACAAAAAATAAATGAAATGTGGCATAATGACCTTACAAGGGCAAGTTTGGTATGTTGTAATAGATCATGTAATGGAATTGTAAATGAATGACTATTCCATAGTAATAGCCTAAAGATAATCATTATAAAAATGCAACTATTTGGCCACTAATGCTACGATTATATAGTGATATTAATCAAAAAATTATAATGAAACTATTAAGCTATTAAAATATGAAAGGAACAAAATGCAAATTACACCCTTTAGGTTGGTCAATTGTGATTTTAGTCCTTTAATTTTCACTTTGATCATTTTAATCCTATAAATTTTGTCAGAGACCGTGCCTCTAACCCAACTTTCAAATTGAAAAAAAAAAAAAAAAAAAAAAGTGTTTGGCATAACCCACTTGAATGGGTGTAGTCGTGTTATTGCTTTTCAAGAAAAAGTGAAGGTTCTACTGATGTTATCATCCCCCCTAGCTAGGTCAATATTTTTATAATGGAATAGCCACTTATTAAATTAGAAGAATAAGAAAACTAAAGTGAAAAGTACAATTCTTTGTTGATGAATTGAAATTGTACATGTAATACCCAGAAATTTTAAGGTCTACCAATTCTTATCTTATAAATATGTATTTTGTTTTAAGAATTAAGCGGAGGGATCAAATTTTTATCAGCTTTTGAAATTGAGATGAAAATTCTTTTTTTTTTTTTTTGATAAGAAAACTAAAACTTCATTAAAATGTTAAAAAGACATTACATCATGGATAAGAGCTTGTTTTATAAAACAAGGGGACTCTTCAATCCAAACTGAACAATCATCAATGCCATAGGCATATTTTGCTAAGAGATGGGCTGGGTTGTTTCCTTGTCGGCGCACATGTGAAAATGCTATGTGATGGAACTCTGCACAGGAAGCTTTAATACCCACAATGATAACATCCACTGAAGAAGGAGGAGTAGCCAATTCAGTCAAAGCACGCTGTATAATAAGAGAATCACCTTCCACCATGACTTCCGTAATACCCATATCCTTCGCAAACTGCACTCCCACTTCAACTGCCATGGCTTCTGCTTCTAACGGACCGAATGGTAGCTTCATTTTCTTGCTCAAAGCAGCCTTGAAATTCCCTTCCTTGTCCCGTATGACCACTCCTATTCCCACTACTTTTTGTTTTGCGAACACTGCCCCGTCCACGTTGGCCTTGAACATTTGATCCTGTGGAGGTATCCACTTGGCTGGTTGGCTACTTGAAATACGTACACCATTCTCAACGGACGTAACAGCCTTATACTCCTCCAGATATTGAGTTGCCCAGCGAACCATTTCCGGACCCGATTTCCGCTTTCCTCCCGTACGGATTTCATTCCTATTTCCCCATAACACCCATGCACAAGTCACCATCTTCGCTACCACCTCCGGTGAACTCTCCACCTCCATACATAAGCTCCACAACAGGTCTTTAAAGGAACAAAACTGCTCCGCTGTAAATGGCATGACAATCTTGGAGCTTTCCCACAACTCCCTAGCCCGTTTACACTTCCAGAACAAATGACTTGAAGTTTCCGATCCCTCATTGCACTCTTCACACAGATCGTCTGGCAACACTTTTCGTCGCAACAAATTAGATTTTGTAGGGAGTAGATCACGACATGCCCTCCAAGTGAAATGTCTTATTTTGTGCGGAACTTGGATCCTCCAAATTTTTGTCCAGAATTGCCTATTTCTGCCTTCATCTGAACCGGAACTGAAGTTCCTCTGCCTTGACATCCTACAAGCCACCCAGTATGCACTTCACACCATGAAAACACCATTATTACTACACGCCCATATTTGCTTGTCAGTAGGTAGATGGGAGCTCAATGGAATCTTTTTAATTTCCTCTGCTTCGTGTGGTAAAAACAGAGCATCAAGTACCTCTGTTTTCCAGCAAGCTTTCGCTTTATCTATTAAGTCACCCACCAACGTTTCAGCTTGCAGGAACATTCTTGGAGAGGTTACTTGGTATGTAGATGGTGTAGGCAGCCATTTATCTCCCCAAACCTTTACCTTTTCGCCGTTTCCAATTCTCCACCGTAGGCCCTATTTAACTACATTTTGTGCTGCCATTAAGCTACGCCAAGTGAAGGAAGGGTTGTTGCCCATCGTTGCCTGGATAAAATCACAGTGAGGAAAATATTTGGCTTTCAGCACCTGGTAAACCAGGGAGTTTTGCCTTTGTTGCAACCGCCAACCCTGTTTTGCAAGCATAGCCAAATTAAACTCCTTCAAGCTCTTGAACCCCATCCCACCACTAGCTTTAGGAGCACACATTTTCTCCCAACTCAGCCATGCCATCTTCTTCTCCTCCTGTTTTTGGCCCCACCAAAAATTTCGGATCAGACTAGTCAAGTCTTCACAAAGAGAATCCGGTAATTTAAAGCAACCCATTGAGTATGTTGGAATTTCTTAGGCCACTGCCTTGATTAAATTTCTTTCCCAGCCTTAGATAATAATTTTTCTTTTCATCCTGTTAGCTTCTTCCTCACCTTTTCCTTGATTTCAATGAAAGTGCTCCTTTTATTTTTACCCACTAATGAAGGCAACCCTAAATACTTTTCATGCTGCTTAATCACTTGTGCCACAAATCTTCCTTTAATATCTTCTTGTGTCTGCCTTGGAGTGTTACTACTAAAAAATAGTGAGGTCTTGGCACGGTTCAGTTGTTGGCCTGAGGCATTCTCATAGGTCTCTAGAATCCTTTGGAGAGTACTGCATTCGTCAATGGAAGCTTTGCAAAAAATCAAACTGTCATCAGCAAAGAACAGGTGAGATAATCTTGGGCCTCCTTTACTAACTGTTAATCCGCTCAACTGCCTCTCCCCCACCTCCTTTTTTATTAAAGCCGAAAGGCGTTTTGCACACAACAAAAAGAGGTATGGAGATAAAGGATCTCCTTGTCTAATCCCTCTACTTGGAACAATACAGCCCCTTGGTTTACCATTTATCTTTATGGAGTATGACACAGTAGTGACACATCTCATAATCATGGCTCGCCACTTTTCATCAAAACCCAATTTCTGCATTATCTTCTCCAAAAAAACCCACTCCACCCTATCATATGCCTTACTCATATCTAACTTTAAAGCCATCTCCCCTACCTTTCCACTCTTCTTCTTGCTAATGTGGTGCATGGCCTCAAAAGCTACCAAAATATTATCAGTAATTAACCTTCCGTGCACAAAAGCACTTTGGGTATCACTAATAATGATTGGTAAAATCTTTTTTAGCCTATTAGCAATAGCTTTTGAAGCAATTTTATAAACCACATTACATAGACTAATTGGTCTATATTCTGTGATATTCTTTGGCTCTTTACATTTTGGAATAAGTACAATATGAGTTTCATTAAATTTTGGAGGAGAGATACCTGAATTAAGGAAATCCAGGACAGTTGCTGTCACTTCTACACCAATCTTTGGCCAAAAATGCTGGAAAAACAGTGGTGGCATTCCATCCGGGCCTGGAGCTTTTAGTGGGTACATCTGTTTTAGAGCCAACTTGACTTCCATTGCTGTGAACTCCCTAGTGAGGTTTTGATTCATATCTGGACTCACCTTAGGCGTGACTGCCTCTAAAATTGTTGTGAACTCTGTGGGATCATTGGACTTGAAAAGATTGTTATAATAATCAACCACTATGTCCTCCACTTTCCTTTCATCCTCCTGCCAAACTCCATCGGCATCCATCATACCCTCAATATAATTCTTCTTGTACCGAGCTGAAGCTTTTTCATGGAAGAATCTAGTATTTCTATCCCCTGATTGCATCCAATTAATACGAGACCTCTGCCTCCACATCTCATCCTCTTTCTCCAACCAACAGTTTAAATCAATCTGTGTGGTCTTCATCAGATTACTAGCTTCCATAGAGTATGGCTGTCTCTCCAAACATTCTAGCTTCTCCTGTAGTGCAGCTATTGTTCGACTAACATGTCCAAATTCTAGCTTATTCCAAGCTTCAAGCTTTACTCGGCAATGGTCCAAGCAAATTGTAAGGTTATCTACACCCAACAACTTCCCCTCATCCCACGCTTCATGAACAATCTCCTCACACCTTGAGTCTTTTAACCACATTGATTCAAACCTAAATACCCTTCCCATCCTTCTTTTTGGGGGCCTTCTCACAAATTGTAATAATAAAGGGGAGTGATCTGATGCCGAAGAGGTAAGGTGAAAGAGTTTGGTTGATGGGAATAGATTCATCCACTCCACTGTTGCTAAAGCTCTGTCTAATCTTTCCCTAATCTGCAAACCATCTCCCCTTTGATACAACCGCGTGAATTTTGGGCCAATAAATCCCAAATCTTTAAGCCTACCACCAATTAATAGTATCCACAAAATTCCCCAATTGTTGACGTGGCCTACAACTTCCCCCCTCCTTTTCATCTACACATGTAATCTCATTGAAGTCACCAATTATAAGCCGAGGCAAATCTGAAGTACTACTCAAGTGTTTGAGTTTTTGCCAAGATTCAGGTCTTTTAGACGTGTCAGGATGTCCATAAAAACCCGTGAGATGCCACCAACCCACTGTTTCATCCCCTTTAACCCATGCATCGATGTGTGAAGATGAATATGTCTGAATATCTAATTTCACTTCCTCCTTCCAAAACATAGTTAGACCCCCACTCTTTCCTTGGCAAGGAACAACAAGACCATTTTTGAACTTACACCATTCCTTTACTTTCAACATCCACTCTAGATCAGATTTTGTCTCCATGAGGAAGACAATTGCAGGATCTTCTTTATTAATGACCTTTTGCAAGGCCCGAACTGTCCGAAGGTTCCCAAGCCCTCGGCAGTTCCAACTTAGGAGATTCATTGGACCCGGCGGGGCTGCACCACAGCCTCCGCCGATAGACTTTGATCAATCATGTTTTCTGGTAGAACTCCCTCATCCCGTCTGACTTTCTTTACGGACTCCAACGTGGCTTCCTCAGCTTGTGGCTTCTCACACTTCTTTCTTTTCGGTCCCACCTCTACAAGCACGTTGCATGGATTTTGGTTGGTACGTGGTTGAATTCTAGTCCACGTTTTCTTGGTTGGCCCCACTCCCTTTGAACTAGATTCCTGAGCACGTACAACTTTTGCATGGGGTAGTTTACACTTACCACGTTTCTTATCTGCTCCTTTATTGCTTCCAGCTCTCCCATTTCCCTTATCCCGATTACTAGAAGCCCATCCCACTTGAAACTCGCATCCCACCACTTCCTTTCCTTGAAATTCTGAACCACTCCTATCCATACTCGACATACCTTCTAGTTGCGTCGAGACTGCCACAAACACGGGAACATCCAGCAGCATCCTTTCCTCATTTTCCTCCGATATTTTCTCCACGTCCAACTGTGAATTTGGAGCGCCTGGAAATGCGTTGATGGACTCATCAATATCCTGAAGAATTTCCTCAAAATCCGGGACAGCTTGTTTGCCACTAGGAGTTCCGATAACCGGCGTCTCCTCAGGCCCACTGCACGCCACCGTTGCTCCTTCCAGCAGCAGTTGATTCGAGACAATGTTCTTGCCCCTTGCAGTAGGACCCATCTATGACTTTGTGTTTTGGGAGGCGCTACTTTGTTGGTTCTGTGAAGTATACGACATACTCTCATATCCCTGAACCTCCACCACCGGTTTCTTCGACTGGTTAAACTGTGCTGCTCTAATCCACGGACCAAACTGCCTGTCTTCCACTGCCAAGGAACCTTTGCTTTGTAACCAGAGCGTGCAATCCTTGTCATCGTGGGATAGCGAAGTTTTTGACGCATCGGAACATCAATATGGAGGCGATGGCCCGTACTTTCCGGCCACTCTGGAGAACAAGGGGAAATTTTGAGGTTAATGATGCTGGCAATAATATGGTATTGTTTGATTTCGAGCTTGAAGTTGACGTTGAAAAAGTCCTTTTAGCTAACACCTCTGATCACTTTCTGCTCTAACTATTTGATCCATCTAAATCTACTAGAATTGAGAAAGGTTACATCTGTAGTCTTGGTTTGCCCAAGTCTAGGTAATCACCCAAGCCTTTTTTTCATTCTAAGGCTTTCTTAACTTATACAGTACACACCGAATTTATTTATGCGTTTGAGGGATAAATTTGGAGTGTAACATGTTAATTTTTATGGGGTTTGATATAGTGTTCTTTTTGGATCACTTTATTGGATTGGGAATCCTATAGATTCAAGCATGTATTGGGTTGGGGATGGTTTAAGTGAATTTCTTAATAATAGAAGAGCTTAGGCTAAATGGATAAAAATTACTACAGTGAAGGAATGAGGGTCTGGACTGGTCGGACTCTAGGATGCCTAGTGAAATCGGTTACTCTATTGAATATATTTTGAGTATTCCTTGAATTGAGGTTTCTAGAGAGGAGTAAATCAAGTTTAGGTAAATATGCTTAAATTGGATTAAGTGGCTTTGTTTAAGTCTATGAATTAATTTGTGTATTGGATAGTAATAGGTTGAACTCCTAGTTTTTGTGTCCTTTTGGTATGGTTTTTGGAAGTAAGTAACCTTTCTCCTAATTCGTTTTATTTTACTTATTCTACTATATTTTAGCTACTATATTGTTTTACTATTGTTACAATTTTATTTTAACTATTTTAGCTACACTAATTTAAAGAAAAGAGTAGCGAATCATCATAAATATATTTGATTACTATATATATGATTTTATATATGTATTTTGAATGAGATATACAATTATTTGAACTATGATGTTGGACAATTTGACTAAGTTTTGATCTCTGGCACCCAACCAATGCCAATGCGGGTTATTCATTGGTACCGAAATTAGTTTCATCTAGGGCATCCCGAATCTATCGTGTTTCTAGACCTAGCTAATGTGGATATACATTAGCACTGAGCTAATTTCATCTAAATCTGATGTCCAGTCATGAGGATATAGCACGACCATAGTCATAAAAGATTGTTAAAAATATGAATTTGTTATAACTGAATTTCGTCTTTTAAGCCTCAGTTTTCTCTCCTCTGTGTGTATATAAACACGGCAGGGCTCAATGATATAATCAATTAGCCATTTTATGAAATAAGAGAAATCTTTCTATTTTAGCTTTGTTCATCAGAAGGTTCAATATGAAGTCAAAGTTCTTGTGCTTTGTTCTTATTATAAGCATGATGATTTTGATTAATGGCGTTGCAGCTACCAACATCAGTGCGGGGGTCCTTGATCCATGCAAACAGCCTGGAGGTCCACACCCAGGTTGTCAAGATAACAAAGCTCCTCCTGCTGCAGCTGGCCCCTACAACCGTGGTTGCAACCGGATCACTCTTTGCCGAGGAGGGCCAGGAGGCTAGCTCCCACTGAAGGGCTATCAAACATTTTGAATCTGTGATATATTTGCACTTTCTTGTGTAATTTATCTGTGGACAATGCTTATATGGAACGCCGTCAATTTTTTCTTTTGTCTTTCGTATCTTTTTCTGGATTTCCTGCCTGAGCAGCAGTCATAATGTAATTTTGTGATATTAAATAAAAAAAATGATACGAAAGTGCAATTATTAATTAGGCCACTGATGGCTACAATTATTTAGTGATATTAATTATAAAAATTATAATGAAACTATTAAGCTATTAAAATATTAAAGGTAGAAAATTCAGATTACATCCTTTAGGTTTGGAGAATTGTTATTTTAGTATTTTTTTTTTTTTTGATAATCGTTATTTTAGTCATTTAAATTAACTTTGGTCATGTTAATCCTATACATGTTTACAATTTCACTTAATGTTAGTTCATCCATCCAATTTACTTTTAATGGTTAAAAAATTTTATGTTAGAAAACTACTAAAATTTCTTTTAAATATTAAACTAACAACTTTTACAATTTCATGACTGCTGTCTAAAATTTAAATGGCCCATCATGTGTAAAGCTATTCACATAATGTTTTGATAAATTTTATGTTAAAAAATGCTTACTCTTTAAATATTGTTCACAACTTGACATTTAAAAAGAAAGAAAGATGTTAATGGGTTTGTTGTGTTAACTTTGGTAATTGCATAATAGGTACCCAAGAATCTTCTTTGGACTCGGGAAAAAACTAAAATGTTGGGTAATGAAGTTGAAGAATGAAGAGCATCTGATGAAAAAAAGAAAAAGAAAAAGAATATGGATATACAAGAAATGTTATGTTCATTACATTTTTACAACAAATCATAAGTGATAGGTTGTTATTAGTAAGCAAAAAAATAATTTTCATGATAGATTCAATTATAATCGATAATAACTAATCACCTATGATTTGTTATAAAAATATTGTTAAAGTAGCACTTCTCTTTAATTAAGGGGAAGTTGGCAGTGAGATCGGCCACCTTTATTTTTTCACAAATCTTTCCATAACAGTTTTAGCCAATTGTCATCTGAGCTCTCTAATCTCTATTACGTAAATGAATTGTTTCGCTATATCATAGGCATTTTTCACTGTGAAGACTAGGGTTTTTTTCATTTCCAACTGAGAATCCTCTAATAGATGTGGGGAGGGATTACATGTATCACTTCAGCCTCAAAGTTTCAACAAAATCAAAAAAGACCTCAAATGGTAGGAGAAGAGTATGCAACATGTCCCTTCGCCAAGATTGTGTTTCCATGTTAATCAGGATTGCAACCTAATTTTGTTCTTCACCAATATCAATCTTCGTTAGGATCATGCTCGAGCGAGTCAAATTGCTCAAGTTGAGGTCATTATGGGTTAGAAAAAATTCCAATATACCACCAACAAGCTAGCAAAACTATAGAGCCAGTGAATCAATTGAAAATAGTAGTTTTGACTTGACAGGTTGTGCTAGTTAGCAAATTTATACAAAACAAACCGTCTCACTTTTTTTGTCTTGTTTGAAAATTCAAACTTTTTAAGAGAATATCATTTATTGTCTTGTCTACCTTTTAAAAATATATAAGTTTCCAAAACTACCCTTAAAAAAATTTATCAAAAAATTGAATTAGTAAATTAATAGGAGTATAATAGGAACATTAATAAATTAATAACTTTTATTTTTAGAAACAGAACAACGTTTTGGGACATCTCAAAATGGAATAGAGGACAAAAAAAGTGGGACGGAGGAAGTATATTTTTTTAGAAATTGATTCGGTCTAGACAAGTAATATGTGTAACTATGAGCCTGTCGGCTGTCACACCAAAGTTGACACTAAACTTTTATAAATTGATAATTTAATTTTTATTCCTAAATAAATATTATATATATATATATATATATATATATAAATTATAGGTTAGCATATCGGTCATTGCTGGGTTAGTAAAATCTCTACCTATGAGTCGAACTATCATATTAATTTGATGGTCATGAATTTTCTTGGAGTAAGCTTGTAACTTAACTTTTAGGAGCAGGAATATGGAAACTTATAGCTTGTTTGGTTTGGCCATGATTTAGTTTTCATAACTCAATATTCAATACTCATAACTCAAACTCAAAACCCAAACTCCACTATCACACAGAAACTCCAAAATTTTTACCCAATTACATAACTTAAATTTTAAGTTCACTTTTTGCCAAAATGGTGGAGCCCACATAACTTAGTGGGTTTATGGTTGCTACCCACGTAAATTTCCTCTTACTTCTCTTTCATATTCTCCCATCAAAGAACACCTCTGATGAATTAGAAAATAATTCGTCCAAGTAATATTAAATGGACATTAATGCACCAGTAACTGACATAACCTTCAACAGGTTCTGTAACTGATGATTATTAAAGATGACCAAATTCAATAGCCTGAAATGTTATAGAGCCAATAAAGCCCAATCAATAGTGTAATGAAGGTAGGTCATAAAGGCTCAGCCCTATAAAAGGAATGGCCCAAAGAAAGGCAAGGTACGCATAAAATATACTTACAAAACCCTAAAGAAGCTCTGATTGCTCTATTATCTACTGACATTTCTGACTTTATAATCAGAGGGTTTTAAGGAAACACCCCGCTGGTGCTTTCTCCACCAAAACCATTCTTTTATTTTGCAGGCACACATTGAAGGTGTTGGCTCCGTTGGACGAACAACATACGGACGATTTCAGACATGATCAACCTCTTTTCCTAGAAAAGCATACCTAAACCCCATATTCTCCCATTCTGACGTTGGTGAAGATCAAGAACAAGTTCTCTTTCATTTTCTATTTCGTTTTCCCTTCATCAACCAAAAGAAAATCCAACCATCAGCGACACCCACAAATTGAAAAAGTTTCCAACCATCAATACCACCACCAACCACACAGACCCACCTCCATTACAACCTAAGCTTCAAACCACTACCATAAACACAGAAAACCCAAATCCACCAACATAAAATCTTTAGATCAGCGGTCCAAAATTGCCAAACCTAAATCCACAAACACAGAAAACCTAAACCCTAACCCAGGAATCCTAGATTGAATGAAAAGAACCATTTCAAGGTAAAAACCTGAGGAGGATTTGACCCAGTTATCCTCAAGGTAAACAAACCCACTAATAGAGAATTGAAGTTTTTACAAAAGATTTAACCCCTCCAGTAGTAACTTACTGACACAACCATGTGCAAGCTTCGAATCCACAGACTTTTCTTTCTTGGATTTGTAGCACACAAGCTCCCATGCTTATGACTTTGAGATCCCACTCAAAAGTTTCAAATCACCACTTGTTGATCTCGCAATAACTAGATTTTAGTAGAACTTGATTGTAGATTGATAAGCCAAAAACGAATTGACCCCTTGTGATGAATTAATTGATTAATTAGTCAAATTTATTAGTTAATCAAATTAACTTGCAAATACATGATAGCACAAACAAATCACCAATAAACTAATTATGAAGCGGAAAATAAATAACATGGTGATTTGTTTACAAATGGGAAAAATCTAATGGCAAAAACCCCACCTGGTGATTTTCAGGTCACCACTCCCGAAATTCCACTATTATCAAAACAAGTGGTTACAAGTAAAGGAATCCTAGTACCTTATACCGACCTACAGTTGAACACTTACCCCAATACCCAATTGGACTTGTTCTGTAGTGACAATTTCCACTCTTGATGCACAGCTCCCAAGTACTTGACTAACCAATGCGCGGATCCCAGTACGCGACTTCAATCACCAACTAGAGAAGATTGTTGGTTGCAAAGTTATTCAGTTCATCCCAACGATGAAGATCAAGAAGATGCTTGGTCATAAAACCCTATGGTGCACATGCACAGCAACTTTTTCACAAGAATGATGAACTAGGGCAAAACTTTGTCTCCGATTACAAATTGCTTAAACAAACTTTGCTCAAAACTTGTGCAACTTGTATATCCTTCGATGGCCCTTAAAATAATCCTTTTATATGTCTAGGGTTAGAAGAAAAGAAAGCCCAAACACATAATCTCGGATTAAAGTCAAAACAGAACTGGAATTTTGTTTTTCATAAAGCTCAACAGATTGCTGTTTGTCGAGATGCTGTCGAGCCATAGGGCTAGAACAGCTTCTTAAGTTCGATGGATAGCTAGCTGTCAAGCTTTAATGAACAACACTTCTTCAACTTGACTCTTGGACAGACTTACATGTTTTCAACACTTGATCTTGAAACACAGTTTCTTGAAGTATTAAACACATCCTAGATCTACCCAAATAAAAGTAAAGTGTGTTTTGTCAAAGGATAAGCCAATTACATAAAATGGTGACATACGTTCCTAGCAAGTGAATCACATATGTCCTAACATAGATCTTGTTCCATTAGACACTTGTAGAGTTAGAAGGAACAGAACCTCACAAATCTCACAGGAGTAACTCACAAGTCTACCAAGAGTCTTTAAAATGGAGTTAGGGCTTTCATTTTATACTTAGGAATGTTGGATTGAAACCCTAAAATTTTTCGCAGGCTTAGGCCTGACTTAAATTTTGCAGAAATGGTTTTTCTGCTATTTTCAATCGGTCGAGCCTGTCTTTCAATCAATCAAGCTTCACTTAAATTTAATTCTTTTTCCTATAGCTTGAATTTTATTGAGATTTGACTTAAAACACTTTGAGCAACGTCTAACACTTATTCTAGACATGATTTTGTTCTCGATTTGCCAACATAAACAAATTAGGACTCTAAACATTTAGTCCTAAATCTTTAGAACCTAACAATCTCCCCCTTTGGCAATCCGTGACAAAACACACATATACATAAATTGCTCAACTTAAGAACTAGCCCAATTTACAAAGTGTTGCCCTAATACAATTCTATATCAATCTACTAACTATTTGTTGCTAGATTGGCAATCCGTGACAAAACACACATATACATAAATTGCTCAACTCAAGAACTAGCCCAATTTACAAAGTGTTGCCCTAATACAATTCTATATCAATCTACTAACTATTTGTTGCTAGAATAGATAGTAGTTGAGAAAAAATTTACCTATAAATTCCTGAAACACTGAAAACAAACCATAAACGCATGTGTGAAAATTACTGTATAAATCCAAACTAAAAACTGAACTTGAATTCACAAAACATAAAAGATAGATAGATTTATCAAATGAATAATTATCAAATAAACCATCATAGTCAATCATAAGCCATCAATATTTGTGAAACAAGAACAAAAATAGAAATATACATCAAAAAGTATAAAAAAATATCAACACAAAAAAAACTACTCTCCTAAATACAAAAACTCTCAAACTCTCACCATAAGTACAAGGGCAGTATATCTAAACCTACTCCCCCTTTTTTTTATGCATTGCTAAAGGCAACCATTAAGGATTAGAGGGTGGAGGAGGTGGAAAAGCACTCCTATACTCAGCAAAGTCAGCTCTCAAGACAGCAACCTCAATAATTAGCTCATCAATAAGTTGTCCATGAGCTGCCTGAGTAGTCATAAAAGTCTCCATCATTGCTCGGGGTGAGAGGGGAGGAGTAACAGTAGGATCATTAATCTCAACATTAGCAATAGGATCCACAGCAGCAGTAGGACCCACATGAATCTCCTCAGTAAGGTCCATAGCAGTGGGCTAATCACTAGTAATAGGAGTAGTAGTAGAAGCTTCCACTCTAGGTCGCTTTGATGTACCAATGCTTGGTTCAACATTCTTCATCTGGTCGGATTTCTTTCTACTAAAAGTGACTCCTATAGGGGCAGTGATATGGACTAACTCTATAGACGGAAAATTTTCTAACTCTAGATAGTTCAACACCCTATATATGAATACTGCAAAGAACAGCTTATGTGCTTTAGATTTACTCCTAAAGACCTCAACAATAGTTTGAATAAAAAGAGAAGAAAAGCACATAGAGCCATCTAAGTAACTGATCTTCCACAAAGTAAAGACATCACATCATCTACTGGAGGAGACTCAGTGTATGGATATGTACTAGAGGTACATTAAGAGCATCAAATACTACTTTCTTTGTTATTCGAAACTCTTCACCTCTAATCTAAGTACTTAAGTAGTAACCACCAAAATCATTAGAATTAATAAAGAGATTCGAGTAGAATTCTCTAATCAAGGTAGTAAGAGGGGGATGAGAATCATCACAGAGAGATAACCAGTTCCTAGACTCTAGACTCCTATGAATAGAAGGATCTAATTCATCTAAGACAATTTTTCTTTCTCCCCAAATAGACCTATACTGAGTTAAGCTTTCAAAAATTTCCTCATTTCTAGTTGAAGAAAACCTAACCCTATCAAATTGGGTAAGAGCAAAGGAGGATGCTGAGGTTTTCTTGGCTTTGGTTTTAAACTTTCTTCCACCCTTAGGAGCCATATCTATGAGCTAAAGAAAGGAGACAAACAAAAACAAAATAAAACAAAAACCAAGGGCAAACTGCATCAGATAGAGTTAAAGCACATTATGAGAGAATTTTCAAAATCTATATGATTCATGATACATATGATGTATGATCTAATGCACAAAATAGTTCAATTATATCACAATTTTTGTAAACTGATCAAGAAAATTAGAATTTATGCAAAATCCCCAATTTTGAAACCTTAATTTTCCAAAAATCCATATATTGATCAATTGAACATCACAATAGATATAAAACATGTTATAAGTACTCAATTAAACAATATCACAAGCCAATTTCAATCAATTTCACCAAATTGAACAAAATTTCCAAATTTCTCAAGAACACATAAACTCTAATTTTGAAATTTTGCACAAATCATGAAAATTTTGAAATTAAAATAGATGAAATAGGTTTATATGATGCATGAACAGAAACTCATCCAAAAAATTGATGAAAATGTATGTATGAATGTAATATAATCAAAAAGGAAGGGTAAAAAGGTCTTACCAGATGTTGAGAGAGAAAACCCTTGAAGCTTTGACTCAGAAAAGACAAAAAAAAAAAAAAAAAAAAAAAAAAAAAAAAAAAAAAAGAACTGAGAAGGAATTGAGAGGGATCAAAGAGGAAAACAAAATTTCGAAGAACAATGTTATGATTCCTTTTTATTTTTGAATAAAGATGATTTTCAATCATTCAAAATGAATCGAGCCAGGAATTGAAAACGCTTTAAAAACATGTTCGACTGATCGAGAGGAATCGAAGAAGGAATCGAATCAGGGAGTGAGTTTTGGTCTAAAAATTGCATTTTTTCAATCGGTCGAAAAATAGGTTTGATCGATCAAGACTTAAAAAATTAGAAAATTTTGAAAACTTGGAATTTTTAACAAAAACACTTTTTAAAACAAGATTTTATGATATGAAATGCATGTCAGTGATTCCAAATGTTTTCGAAAACCACTCTCTCTTCAACCAAATCAATTTTTATCAAGATTCAAAAAATTTCTCCTAAAAAATTTCTAGCCAAACCCCAAAAAGAGTATTAAATATTACAAGAAGCATAATTTTGGATGGCCACATTAATTAACACGCAATCACATGTACAATAACAAAGATTTGCATGTGCTGTGTGCAACTAATAAGTGTATGAGATACATAAAAGGTAATATGTAGATAGTAATTAAACAAAATTTCTACATCATCAATCACATTAGTTTGAAAGTAACTATCACCTAAAGAGTTACATCATACAACTCGCACATCTCCAAGAAAACACGCTTGCAATCATGTAAAATCATTTTGTTTTTGTTTTTGTTTTTTTTTTTTCTTTTGATTTTCTTTTGATTTTAAAATCAACACCTCATTCAATCTTCTTGTGCAAGTGCTACACTTTACCGAACACGGCTCTTATAATTTGTGCACAAGTATTTATGATTGGCGAGAAACAGTGGTGAGATGGTATATATGCCTCTCTGCTAGGATTTTTTAGTCCTTACAATCAAAAGAATGTGACAACAAAATCAAGAGTATGTGTTTAAAAACCATAAAGAAATCACACAATTTAAGCACTACATAGCACAAACTAGCAAAGTGCAAAAAAATAACTCATCAAAGCTAAACAAGGTACACAGTCATGAAATGAAAATTTCATAGACCAACCTCAATTACACATGTTAGGGTCATAATTTATTATAATTGGCTAATTTTTTGACAAAATACACTTTACTTGTAATTCGGTAAATCTAAGATGGGTTTAGTACTTCAAGAAACATGATGTTCAAGTCAAGTATTAAAGACATGAAGATTGGTCCAAGAAACAAGTGAAGAAAACCTGTTCATTAAGTCTCGATAGATAGCTCGATAGATGCATGCTATCCAGACTTAATTTGAAGCTCGATAGACAGCCCGACAGTAGCTCGATCTATCGAGAATTACAATTTCAGAATTTCCAGATCTGAAATTCGACCTAGTCTTGTGTATTTTTTTAAGGTTTCTTTTCTCACAACCCTAAACATATATGAGTCTTATTTTAAAAGCCGTTACACACGGATACAGAAACCAAGAGACATATTTTCTCTTTGTGAAGCTACTGCATTTGTACGCCATAGGATTTTGTAATCAAGTGCTTCTTGATATTCATTGTTGATGAAGTGAAGAACTTTGTAGCCAACAACATCTGTTCACGTTGATGGAGTTCGTCACGTACTAGGATCTGTGCAAAGGGTTAGCCACAAATTGGAGGTTTATACATCAAAGGAAAGAATGCTACTGCAAGATTAAGTCCAAGTAGGTATTGGAGTAGGGTTTCAACTGTAGGTTGGTATTTCAAGATAGGCCAGGGTAGTTGGTAAGATTCCTTATATTTGTAACTTCTTGATTGTTGATTAGTGGATTCTTGGGAGTGGTGACTTTAAAATCATCCGATGGGGTTTTGCCTTGCGAGGTTTTCCCCATTTGTTAGTAAATCACCGTGTCTAATTTACTTTCTGCTGGACTTAGTATTTTTGGTGATTTGTTGGTTCCTTCACTTTTTGCATGCAATTAAACTTAATTAATCAACTTGGGTAATTAAATAATTAACCGGGATCAAGCTATCTTAACCCAACAACACACTTGGTGATGTGTAATACAAAAAATTTTATTTTTTTATTTTCTATTTTTATATTTATTTTTTAAAAAATTTTAAAAACATCCTAAACAAACCTAGAATGAAATGCATGAGTGTAATGCAATGGAAAAACCTAATGAAAATCATTTTGGTCACAAGGAATAGAGAGATTTAGCACAAGGACCATATCAGACAAACTCACTGAGATTGAGTCTTTTGCATCCACACTCTCTTAGATGCAAACTTAGGATTGAAGTTTCTAGACAAACTAGACTTAAGTTCAACTCTTGCATTGATATAAAGGTTAAGAGCCTTTACCAATTCATAAATCAGTGTCATAGGGCCTTGTGCTTATGGCAAAGACATTTTTTGTTTGGTTGCTTGCTTTAAACCTTGCAACTTAAAACACTTTGGGCATGTATGCCCAACTCCACCACAAAAGTGACAAAACCACTGAGGTTTGTGTTGTTTCATACTTTCAAGATGATTAGGGGATTTCTTGGGTTTTGACTCACTTAGATCTACCCTAATCTTCCTAGTAGCTAGAATCTCTTCCTTAGGTAGCTTGACTTCTGGTGTAAAAATAGATGTAGCAGGTACAAACTTAGGAGGACAAACAACAGAAGTAGAATAACTCTCAACAAACCCTAACCCTGTCTTATCAAAAGAAGAGTTTTGAACATTCAACATGTTATCCAATTTGGAAGTTGAAGTCCAATCAAGTTGTTTTTTAGCAACAGATAATTTTGATTCTAAACAATAAATTTAGGGATATGAAACTTTTTTAATGTGTTAAATTCTTAATTTGTAGATTTTATTTTGTCAAGATTCAAGAGCTGCACTTATCAATTTCTTTTAAAAAAAATTAATTAATTAAGAAAGATCAAGAGCTCTATATTGGGGAACATATTCAATTTCAGGTGTGTTTACAAATTCTATTAGTTTATAATCAAGTATATATATACATATTTTTTAATGTTCAATAGCATTTTTATAATCAATATAGGGGGTAAATTGCAAATTATACCCTAAAGTTTGGAGGTGATTGGATTTTACAACGTGAAATTTCAGAATTTGGATTTTACCCCCTGAAGTTTGAAGGTGTTTGGATTTTATACCTTGATGTTTCAGAATTTGGATTTTACCCTCTATATTTTAGGGGAGTTTGGATTTTACTCCCTACAGTTTTGGGGTATTTGGATTTTAAACCCTAACGTTTTAGAATTTTGAGGTGTAAAATCCCAACACCCCCAAACTTTAGGGGGGTAAAATCTAGATTTTGAAACATCATGATGTAAAATCTAAACACTCCAAACTTAATCCAAATTCTGAAACTTTAGGGAGTAAAATCCAAAAACCCCCAAACCTTAGGGGTTTAATTTGCAATTTATCCAAATAACAATAACTATACAAGACATTTTTTTTCTTCATTTCACAACGTATAACTATTTAATATATGTTTTAGCTATATAGTGTTCTTTATAAATTCAATATCTGCAATTGTAGTAAAATAAACAAAGATTAAATCATATATCATACTCAATAAATTTCTTGTGCATCGCATAGGTTAGTGACTAGTTAACTTGAATAATGATACACTAATGCAGTAGCTTATATACAACATAAAAGCTAACTTAACAACTATAACTACCTTCTAACAAACAGAAAGACTACAACTAATCATACACGTGCACAGCACATGCTTATTACTAGACTAATCTACATACAGTTTGACTAACACTATTAACAACTACAACACTACATGTCGTTTAGCCTGGTCTTTCTTCATTTTCTATGCTTTGCACCCTTCTAATTCTGATCTGGCTTCTTTATCCTTCAGCCTTGATCTGTGATACATACTCCCCCTCAAGATGGACATCAAGAGAATGAATATTGAAAATGCCCATCTTGACAAGTAGAGCTGAAAACTGAATTTGGATGCATAAAGAACATTGACATTAAAATATGAAAAGATCAAAAATTTCAAACCCAATTTTGCTTCCAAAAGAATCTAAACCATATACTCATATAACATTCAGGAAACTGAAAACACTGCTCCCTATATTTTCATATAGCAAACAAACTGAAACATGGTGGTTCTTTTTAATCTACTAATTCTCCCAAAGGTTAGCTCCCATTGAACCTTCACAGAAAAAGCTAATGTCTTTGGTTTTTTTTTTTTTTCCTAAGTTTCCTGTATGAATAGCAATCCTAATATAATTTTGTTTTATGGAAAAATATCTTTCATTACCTTTTTTTTTCTTGGAATCTCTTTCATTACTACAGATAATAATCATAGAGTAATGTCCATGTATTTGTTTGCTTCATGCTACTATCACCAATCCATCTACCTTGAAAATTTGTAACTATTGGAATTATATGGTTAAAATGATTAAATTTATTATCTCCTAATAGTTTATACTTTTGAAAAAATCGATAATTTAATTGTAATGCTCTAGTGGTGGAGAAGCAACCTTCATCTCCACAATGCTAATCGTTATGGTTATTGGACCAAATGCACCATATTATAATGACAAGTACCTCTAGGGCTAAGAAGCATGGACACACATACAAGGTTCGATGCATTACAACAAGTATCTCTAATTAATATAAATTTTTAGGTATATTTATATATTTTTATGTTTATTGTATTTTTTATAAATGGGTAATAATCCTCAAAATCTTTTAAAAAAAATCTAAAATTAATTTAAAAACAAAAAATAAATGAAATGTAGCATAATGACCTGACAAGGGCAAGTTTGGTATGTTGTAATAGATCATGTAATGGAATGGTAAATGAATGACTATTCCATAGTTATAGCCTAAAGATAATCATTATAAAAATACAACTATTTGGCCACTAATGCTACGATTATATAGTGATATTAATCAAAAAATTATAATGAAACTATTAAGCTATTAAAATATTAAAGGAGCAAAATGCAAATTACACCCTTTAGGTTGGTCAATTGTGATTTTAGTCCTTTAATTTTCACTTTGATCATTTTAATCCTGTAAATTTTGTGAGAGACTGTGCCTCTAACCCAACTTTCAAATTTAAAAAAAAAAAAAATTTAAATTAGAAAAAGGTTTGGCATAACCCACTTGAATGGGTATAGTCGTGTTATCGCTTTTCAAGAAAAAGTGAAGGTTCTATTGATGTTATCATCCCCCCTAGCTAGGTCAATATTTTTATAATGGAATAGCCACTTATCAAAATTAGAAGAATAAGAAAACTAAATTGAAAAGTACATCTCTTTGTTGATGAATTCAAATTGTACATGTAATACCCAGAAATTTTAAGGTCTAGCAATTCTTATCTTATAAATATGTATTTTGTTTTAAGAATTAAGCGGACGGATCAAATTTTTATCAGTTTTTGAAATTGAGATGAAAATTCTAATATCTAAAGAAATTAGTTAAGAGAGGGGAATTTTGGTAATCGGAACTAGATCAAACCCAAATCACTTTCAACGTTAATAGACTTAATTCCTTCCCCTCCTTTTAGTTTTGATGTTACTTTGAGATCTCTCCCTCTCTCCTCCATTCACTAGTTCACCCTTGGGCTGTTCGCACCATTTTTCTACCACCTACAATCTCGTTGTTTAGCTAACACCTCTGATCACTTTCTGCTCTAACTATTTGATCCATCTAAATCTACTAGAATTGAGAAAGGTTACATCTATAGTCTTGGTTTGCCCAAGTCTAGGTAATCACCCAAGCCTTTTTTTCATTCTAAGGCTTTCTTAACTTATACAGTACACACCGAATTTATTTATGCGTTTGAGGGATAAATTTGGAGTGTAACATGTTAATTTTTATGGGGTTTGATATAGTGTTCTTTTTGGATCACTTTATTGGATTGGGAATCCTATAGATTCAAGCATGTATTGGGTTGGGGATGGTTTAAGTGAATTTCTTAATAATAGAAGAGCTTAGGCTAAATGGATAAAAATTACTACAGTGAAGGAATGAGGGTCTGGACTGGTCGGACTCTAGGATGCCTAGTGAAATCGGTTACTCTATTGAATATATTTTGAGTATTCCTTGAATTGAGGTTTCTAGAGAGGAGTAAATCAAGTTTAGGTAAATATGCTTAAATTGGATTAAGTGGCTTTGTTTAAGTCTATGAATTAATTTGTGTATTGGATAGTAATAGGTTGAACTCCTAGTTTTTGTGTCCTTTTGGTATGGTTTTTGGAAGTAAGTAACCTTTCTCCTAATTCGTTTTATTTTACTTATTCTACTATATTTTAGCTACTATATTGTTTTACTATTGTTACAATTTTATTTTAACTATTTTAGCTACACTAATTTAAAGAAAAGAGTAGCGAATCATCATAAATATATTTGATTACTATATATATGATTTTATATATGTATTTTGAATGAGATATACAATTATTTGAACTATGATGTTGGACAATTTGACTAAGTTTTGATCTCTGGCACCCAACCAATGCCAATGCGGGTTATTCATTGGTACCGAAATTAGTTTCATCTAGGGCATCCCGAATCTATCGTGTTTCTAGACCTAGCTAATGTGGATATACATTAGCACTGAGCTAATTTCATCTAAATCTGATGTCCAGTCATGAGGATATAGCACGACCATAGTCATAAAAGATTGTTAAAAATATGAATTTGTTATAACTGAATTTCGTCTTTTAAGCCTCAGTTTTCTCTCCTCTGTGTGTATATAAACACGGCAGGGCTCAATGATATAATCAATTAGCCATTTTATGAAATAAGAGAAATCTTTCTATTTTAGCTTTGTTCATCAGAAGGTTCAATATGAAGTCAAAGTTCTTGTGCTTTGTTCTTATTATAAGCATGATGATTTTGATTAATGGCGTTGCAGCTACCAACATCAGTGCGGGGGTCCTTGATCCATGCAAACAGCCTGGAGGTCCACACCCAGGTTGTCAAGATAACAAAGCTCCTCCTGCTGCAGCTGGCCCCTACAACCGTGGTTGCAACCGGATCACTCTTTGCCGAGGAGGGCCAGGAGGCTAGCTCCCACTGAAGGGCTATCAAACATTTTGAATCTGTGATATATTTGCACTTTCTTGTGTAATTTATCTGTGGACAATGCTTATATGGAACGCCGTCAATTTTTTCTTTTGTCTTTCGTATCTTTTTCTGGATTTCCTGCCTGAGCAGCAGTCATAATGTAATTTTGTGATATTAAATAAAAAAAATGATACGAAAGTGCAATTATTAATTAGGCCACTGATGGCTACAATTATTTAGTGATATTAATTATAAAAATTATAATGAAACTATTAAGCTATTAAAATATTAAAGGTAGAAAATTCAGATTACATCCTTTAGGTTTGGAGAATTGTTATTTTAGTATTTTTTTTTTTTTTGATAATCGTTATTTTAGTCATTTAAATTAACTTTGGTCATGTTAATCCTATACATGTTTACAATTTCACTTAATGTTAGTTCATCCATCCAATTTACTTTTAATGGTTAAAAAATTTTATGTTAGAAAACTACTAAAATTTCTTTTAAATATTAAACTAACAACTTTTACAATTTCATGACTGCTGTCTAAAATTTAAATGGCCCATCATGTGTAAAGCTATTCACATAATGTTTTGATAAATTTTATGTTAAAAAATGCTTACTCTTTAAATATTGTTCACAACTTGACATTTAAAAAGAAAGAAAGATGTTAATGGGTTTGTTGTGTTAACTTTGGTAATTGCATAATAGGTACCCAAGAATCTTGTTTGGACTCGGGAAAAAACTAAAATGTTGGGTAATGAAGTTGAAGAATGAAGAGCATCTGATGAAAAAAAGAAAAAGAAAAAGAATATGGATATACAAGAAATGTTATGTTCATAACATTTTTACAACAAATCATAAGTGATAGGTTGTTATTAGTAAGCAAAAAAATAATTTTCATGATAGATTCAATTATAACCAATAATAACTAATCACCTATGATTTGTTGTAAAAATATTGTTAAAGTAGCACTTCTCTTTAATTAAGGGGAAGTTGGCAGTGAGATCGGCCACCTTTATTTTTTCACAAATCTTTCCATAACAGTTTTAGCCAATTGTCATCTGAGCTCTCTAATCTCTATTACGTAAATGAATTGTTTCGCTATATCATAGGCATTTTTCACTGTGAAGACTAGGGTTTTTTTCATTTCCAACTGAGAATCCTCTAATAGATGTGGGGAGGGATTACATGTATCACTTCAGCCTCAAAGTTTCAACAAAATCAAAAAAGACCTCAAATGGTAGGAGAAGAGTATGCAACATGTCCCTTCGCCAAGATTGTGTTTCCATGTTAATCAGGATTGCAACCTAATTTTGTTCTTCACCAATATCAATCTTCGTTAGGATCATGCTCGAGCGAGTCAAATTGCTCAAGTTGAGGTCATTATGGGTTAGAAAAAATTCCAATATACCACCAACAAGCTAGCAAAACTATAGAGCCAGTGAATCAATTGAAAATAGTAGTTTTGACTTGACAGGTTGTGCTAGTTAGCAAATTTATACAAAACAAACCGTCTCACTTTTTTTGTCTTGTTTGAAAATTCAAACTTTTTAAGAGAATATCATTTATTGTCTTGTCTACCTTTTAAAAATATATAAGTTTCCAAAACTACCCTTAAAAAAATTTATCAAAAAATTGAATTAGTAAATTAATAGGAGTATAATAGGAACATTAATAAATTAATAACTTTTATTTTTAGAAAGAGAACAACGTTTTGGGACATCTCAAAATGGAATAGAGGACAAAAAAAGTGGGACGAAGGAAGTATATTTTTTTAGAAATTGATTCGGTCTAGACAAGTAATATGTGTAACTATGAGCATGTCGGCTGTAGCACCAAAGTTGACACTAAACTTTTATAAATTGATAATTTAATTTTTATTCCTAAATAAATATTATATATATATATATATATATATAAAATTATAGGTTAGCATATCGGTCATTGCTGGGTTAGTAAAATCTCTACCTATGAGTCGAACTATCATATTAATTTGATGGTCATGAATTTTCTTGGAGTAAGCTTGTAACTTAACTTTTAGGAGCAGGAATATGGAAACTTATAGCTCGTTTGGTTTGGCCATGACTTAGTTTTCATAACTCAATATTCAATACTCATAACTCAAACTCAAAACCCATAACTCATAACCCAAACCCCACTATCACACAGAAACTCCAAAATTTTTACCCAATCACATAACTCAAATTTTAAGTTCACTTTTTGCCAAAATGGTGGAGCCCACATAACTTAGTGGGTTTATGGTTGCTACCCACGTAAATTTCCTCTTACTTATCTTTCATATTCTCCCATCAAAGAACACCTCTGATGAATTAGAAAATAATTCGTCCAAGTAATATTAAATGGACATTAATGCACCAGTAACTGACATAACCTCCAACAGGTTCTGTAACCGATGATTATTAAAGATGACCAAATTCAATAGCCTGAAATGTTATAGAGGCAATAAAGCCCAATCAGTAGTGTAATGAAGGTAGGTCATAAAGGCTCAGCCCCTATAAAAGGAATGGCCTAAAGAGAAGCAAGGTACGCATAAAATATACTTACAAAACCCTAAAGAAGCTCTGATTGCTCTATTATCTATTGACATTTCTGACTTTATCATCGGAGGGTTTTAAGGAAACACCCCACTAGTGCTTTCTCCACCAAAACCTTTCTTTTATTTTGCAGGCACACATTGAAGGTGTTGGCTCCGTTGGACGAACAACATACAGACGATTTCAAACATGATCAACCTCTTTTCCTAGAAAAGCAAACCTAAACCCCATATCCTCCCATTCTGACGTTGGTGAAGATCAAGAACAAGTTCTCTTTCATTTACTATTTCGTTTTCCCTTCATCAACCAAAAGAAAATCCAACCATCAACTACACCCACAAATTGAAAAAGTTTCCAACCATCAATACCACCACCAACCAAATAGACCCACCTCCATTACAACCCAAGCTTCAAACCACTACCATAAACACAGAAAACCCAAATCCACCAACATAAAATCTTTAGATCAGCGGTCCAAAATTGCAAAACCTAAATCAACAAACACAGAAAACCTAAACCCAAACCTAGGAATCCTAGATTGAATGAAAAGAACCATTTCAAGGTAAAAACCTGAGGAGGATTTGACCCAGTTATCCCCAAGGTAAACAAACTCACTGATAGAGAATTGAAGTTTTTACAAAAGATTTAACCCCTCTAGTAGTAACTTACTGACACAACCATGTGCAAGCTTCGAATCCACAGACTTTTCTTTCTTGGATTTGTAGCACACAAGCTCCCGTGCTTATGACTTTGAGATCCTACTCAAAAGTTTCAAATCACTACTTGTTGATCTCGCAATAACTAGATTTCAGCAGAACTTGATTGTAGATTGATAAGCCAAAAACGAATTGACCCCTTGTGATGAATTAATTGATTAATTAGTCAAATTTATTAGTTAATCAAATTAACTTGCAAATACATGGTAGCACAAACAAATCACCAATAAACTAATTATGCAGCGGAAAATAAATAACACGGTGATTTGTTTACAAATGGGGAAAATCTAATGGCAAAAACCCCACCTGGTGATTTTCAGGTCACCACTCCCGAAATTCCACTATTATCAAAACAAGTGGTTACAAGTAAAGGAATCCTAGTACCTTATACCGACCTACAATTAAACACTTACCCCAATACCTAATTGGACTTGTTCTGTAGTGACAATTTCCCCTCTTGATGCACGACTCCCAAGTACGTGACTAACCAATGCGCGGATCCCAGTACGCGACTTCAATCACCAACTAGAGAAAGTTGTTGACTGCAAAGTTCTTTAGTTCATCCCAACGATGAAGATCAAGAAGATGCTTGGTCACAAAACCCTATGGTACACATGCACAGCAACTTTTTCACAAGAATGATGAACTAGGGCAAAACTTTGTCTCCGATTACAAATTGCTTAAACAAACTTTGCTCAAAACTTGTGCAACTTTTATATCCTTTGATGGCCCTTAAAATAATCCTTTTATATGCCTAGGATTAGAAGAAAAGAAAGCCCAAACACATAATCTTGGATTAAAGTCAAAACAGAACTGGAATTTTGTTTTTCATAAAGCTCAATAGATAGCTGTTTGTTGAGATGCTGTCGAGCCATAGGGCTAGAACAACTTCTTAAGCTCGATGGATAGCTAGCTGTCGAGCTTTAATGAACAACACTTCTTCAACTTGAATCTTGGATAGACTTGCATGTTTTCAACACTTGATATTGAAACACAGTTTCATGAAGTATTAAACACATCCTAGATTTACCCAAATACAAGTAAAGTGCATTTTGTCAAAAGATAAGCCAATTACATAAAATAGTGACATACGTTCCTAACAAGTGAATCACATATGTCCTAACATAGATCTTGTTCCATTAGACACTTGTAGAGTTAGAAGGAACAGAACCTCACAAATCTCACAGGAGTAACTCACAAGTCTACCAAGAGTCTTTAAAATGTAGTTAGGGCTTTCATTTTATACTTAGGAATGTTGGATTGAAACCCTAAAAGTTTTCGCAGGCTTAGGCCTGATTTAAATTTTGCAGAAATGGTTTTTCTACGATTTTCAATCGGTCCAGCCTGTCCTTCAATCGATCAAGCTTCACTTAAATTTAATTCATTTTCCTGTAGCTTGAATATTATTGAGACTTGACTTAAAACACTTTGAGCAACGTCTAACACTTATTCTAGACATGATTTTGTTCTCGATTTGCCAACATAAACAAATTAGGACTCTAAACATTTAGTCCTAAATCTTTAGAACCTAACAATCTCTCCCTTTGGCAATCCGTGACAAAACACACATATACATAAATTGCTCAACTCAAGAATAGCCCAATTTACAAGTGTTGCCCTAATACAATTCTATATCAATCTACTAACTATTTGTTGCTAGAATAGATAGTAGTTGAGAAAAAATTAACCTATAAATTCCTGAAACACTGAAAGCAAACCATAAGCGCATCTGTGAAAATTACAGTATAAATCCAAACTAAAAACTGAACTTGAATCCACAAAACATAAAAGATAGATAGATTTATCAAATGAATAATTATCAAATAAACCATCATAGTCAATCATAAGCCATCAATATTTGTGAAACAAGAACAAAAATAGAAATATACATCCAAAAGGATAAAAAAAATATCAACACAGAAAAAACTACTCTCCTAAATACAAAAACTCTCAAACTCTCACCATAAGTACAAGGGCAATAGATCTAAACCTACTCCCCCTTTTTGTTATGCATTGCTAAAGGCAACCATTAAGGATTAGAGGGTGGAGGAGGTGGAAAAGCACTCCTATACGCAGCAAAGTCAGCTCTCAAGAAAGCAACCTCAATAATTAGCTCATCAATAAGTTGTCCATGAGCTGCCTGAGTAGTCATAAAAGTCTCCATCATTGCTCGGGGTGAGAGGGGAGGAGTAAAAGTAGGATCATTAATCTCAACATTAGCAACAAGATCCACAGCAGCAGTAGGACTCACATGAATCTCCTCAGTAGGGTCCATAGTAGTGGGCTAATCACTAGTAATAGGAGTAGTAGTAGAAGCTTCCACTCTAGGTCGCTTTGATGTACCAATGCTTGGTTCAACATTCTTCATTTGATCGGATTTCTTTCTACTAAAAGTGACTCCTATAGGGGCAGTGATATGGACTAACTCTATAGACGGAAAATTTTCTAACTCTAGATAGTTCAACACCCTATATATGAATACTGCAAAGAACAGCTTATGTGCTTTAGATTTACTCCTAAAGACCTCAACAATAGTTTGAATAAAAAGAGAAGAAAAGCACATAGAGCCATCTATAAGAAAATCATATAAAAAGACACATCTATCTATAGGAATGGTGTGAATGTGAGAGATAGGAAAGATGTTATGACAGGCTATTCTAAAGAAAAGATAGTTAAGCTCAGTATACTCACTTGAGTTTACCCTTGGTTCAAATCTATAAGTAACTGATCTTCCATAAAGTAAAGACATCACATCATCTACAGGAGGAGACTCAGTGTATGGATATGTACTAGAGGTACATTAAGAGCATCAAATACTACTTTCTTTGTTATTCGAAACTCTTCACCTCTAATCTAAGTACTTAAGTAGTGACCACCAAAATCATTAGAATTAATAAAGAGATTCGAGTAGAATTCTCTAATCAAGGTAGTAAGAGGGGGATGAGAATCATCACAGAGAGATAACCAGTTCCTAGACTCTAGACTCCTATGAATAGAAGGATCTAATTTATCTAAGACAATTTTTCTTTCTCCCCAAATAGACCTATACTGAGTTAAGCTTTCAAAGATTTCCTCATTTCTAGTTGAAGAAAACCTAACCCTATCAAATTGAGTAAGAGCAAAGGAGGATGCTGAGGTTTTCTTGGCTTTGGTTTTAAACTTTCTTCCAACCTTAGGAGCCATATCTATGAGCTAAAGAAAGGAGAAAAACAAAAACAAAATAAAACAAAAACCAAGGGCAAACTGCATCAGATAGAGTTAAAGCACAATATGAGAGAATTTTCAAAATCTATATGATTCATGATACATATGATGCATGATCTAATGCACAAAATAGTTCAATTATATCACAATTTTGTAAACTGATCAAGAAAATCAGAATTTATGAGAAATCACCAATTTTGAAACCTTAATTTTCCAAAAATCCATATATTGATCAATTGAACATCACAATAGATATAAAACATGTTATAAGTACTCAATTAAACAATATCACAAGCCAATTTCACCAAATTGAACAAAATTTCCAAATTTCTCAAGAACACATAAACTCTAATTTTGAAATTTTGCACAAATCATGAAAATTTTGAAATTAAAATAGATGAAATAGGTTTATATGATGCATGAACAAAAACTCATCCAACAAATTGATGACAATGTATGTATGCATGTAATATAATCAAAAAGGAAGGGTAAAAAGGTCTTACTAGATGTTGAGAGAGAAAACCCTTGAAGCTTTGACTCAGAAAAGACAAAAAAAAAAAAAAAGACTGAGAAGGAATCGAGAGGGATCGAAGAGGAAGACAAAATTTTGAAGAACAATGTTATGATTCCTTTTTATTTTTGAATAAAGATGATTTTCAATCAGTCAGAAGGAATCAAGCCAAGAATTGAAAATGCTTTAAAAACATGATAGACTGATCGAGAGGAATCGAAGAAGGAATCGAATCAAGGAGTGAGTTTTGGTCTAAAAATTGCATTTTTTCGATTGGTCGAAAAATAGGTTTGATCGATTGAGACTTAAAAAATTAGAAAATTTTGAAAACTTGGAATTTTCTACAAAAACACTTTTTAAAACAAGATTTTATGATATGAAATGCATGTCAATGATTCCAAATGTTTTCAAAAACCACTCTCTCTTCAACCAAATCAATTTTTATCAAGATTCAAAAAATTTCTCCTAAAAAATTTCTAGCCAAACCCCAAAAAGAGTATTAAATATTACAAGAAGCATAATTTTGGATGGCCACATTAATTAACACACAATCACATGTACAATAACAAAGATTTGCATGTGTTGTGTGCAACTAATAAGTGTATGAGATACATAAAAGGTGATATGTAGATAGTAATTAAACAAAATTTCTACATCATCAATCACATTAGTTTGAAAGTAACTATAACCTAAAGAGTTACATCATATAACTCGCACATCTCCTAGAAAACACGCTTGCAATCATGTAAAATCATTTTGTTTTTGTTTTTGTTTTAGTTTTTCTTTTGATTTTCTTTTGATTTTTAAAATCAACACCTCATTCAATCTTGTTGTGCAAGTGCTACACTTTACCGAACACGGCTTTTATAATTTGTGCACAAGTATTTATGATTGGTGAGAAACAGTGGTGAGATGGTATATATGCCTTTCTCCTAGGATTTTTTAGTCCTTACAATCAAAAGAATGTGATAAAAAAATCAAGAGTATGTGTTTAAAAACCATAAAGTAATCACACAATTTACACACTACATAGCACAAACTAGCAAAATGCAAAAAAATAACTCATCAAAGCAAAACAAGGTACACAGTCATGAAATGAAAATTTCATAGACCAACCTCAATTACACATGTTAGGGTCATAATTTATTATAATTGGCTAATTCTTTGACAAAATACACTTTACTTGTAATTCGGTAAATCTAAGATGGGTTTAGTACTTCAAGAAACATGATGTTCAAGTCAAGTATTAAAGACATGAAGATTGGTCCAAGAAACAAGTGAAGAAAACCTGTTCATTAAGTCTCGATAGATAGCTCGATAGATGCTTGCTATCCAGACTTAATTTAAAGCTTGATAGACAGCCCGACAGCAGCTCGATCTATCGAGAATTACGATTTCAGAATTTCTAGATCTGAAATTCGACCTAGTCTTGTGTATTTTTTTAAGGTTTCTTTTCTCACAACCCTAAACATATATAAGTCTTATTTTGAAAGCCGTTACACACGGATACAGAAACCAAGAGACATATTTTCTCTGTGTGAAGCTACTGCATTTGTACGCCATAGTTATTTGTACCCCAAACCTTAGGGTTGTAATTTGCAATTTACCCTTATAACATTAACTATACAAGACATTTTTTTCTTCATTTCATAACATATAACTATTTAATATATGCTTTAGCTATATAGTGTTATTTATAAATTCAATATCTGCAATTGTAGTAAAATAAACCAAGATTAAATCATATATCATACTCAATAAATTTCTTGTGCATCGCACAGGTTAGCGACTAGTTAACCTGAATAATGATACACTAATGCAGTAGCTTATATACAACATAAAAGCTAACTTAACAACTATAACTACCTTCTAACAAACAGAAAGACTACAACTAATCACACACGTGCACAGCACATGCTTATTACTAGACTAATCTACATACAGTTTGATTTAACACTATTAACAACTACAACACTACATGTCGTTTAGCCTGGTCTTTCTTCATTTTCTATGCTTTCCACGCTTCTAATTCTGATCTGGCTTCTTTATCCTTCAGCCTTGATCTGTGATATATACTCCCCCTCAAGATGGACATCAAGAGAATGAATATTGAAAATGCCCATCTTGACAAGTAGAGGTGAAAACTGAATTTGGATGCATAAAGAACATTGACATTAAAATATGAAAAAAGATCAAAAATTTCAAACCCAATTTTGCTTCCAAAAGAATCTAAATCATATACTCATATAACATTCAGGAAACTGAAAACATTGCTCCCTATATTTCCATATAGCAAACAAACTGAAACATGGTGGTTCTTTTTAATCTACTAATTCTCCCAAAGGTTAGCTCCCATTGAACCTTCACAGAAAAAGCTAATGTCTTTGGTTTTTTTTTTTTTTTTTTCCTAAGTTTCCTGTATGAATAGCAATCCTAATATAATTTTGTTTTATGGAAAAATATCTTTCATTACTTTTTTTTTTCTTGGAATCTCTTTCATTACTACAGATAATAATCATAGAGTAATGTCCATGTATTTGTTTGCTTCATGCTACTATCACCAATCCATCTACCTTGAAAATTTGTAACTATTGGAATTATATGGTTAAAATGATTAAATTTATTATCTCCTAATAGTTTATACTTTTGAAAAAATCGATAATTTAATTGTAATGCTCTAGTGGTGGAGAAGCAACCTTCATCTCCACAATGCTAATCGTTATGGTTATTGGACCAAATGCACCATATTATAATGACAAGTACCTCTAGGGCTAAGAAGCATGGACACACATACAAGGTTCGATGCATTACAACAAGTATCTCTAATTAATATAAATTTTTAGGTATATTTATATATTTTTATGTTTATTGTATTTTTTATAAATGGGTAATAATCCTCAAAATCTTTTAAAAAAAATCTAAAATTAATTTAAAAACAAAAAATAAATGAAATGTAGCATAATGACCTGACAAGGGCAAGTTTGGTATGTTGTAATAGATCATGTAATGGAATGGTAAATGAATGACTATTCCATAGTTATAGCCTAAAGATAATCATTATAAAAATACAACTATTTGGCCACTAATGCTACGATTATATAGTGATATTAATCAAAAAATTATAATGAAACTATTAAGCTATTAAAATATTAAAGGAGCAAAATGCAAATTACACCCTTTAGGTTGGTCAATTGTGATTTTAGTCCTTTAATTTTCACTTTGATCATTTTAATCCTGTAAATTTTGTGAGAGACTGTGCCTCTAACCCAACTTTCAAATTTAAAAAAAAAAAAAATTTAAATTAGAAAAAGGTTTGGCATAACCCACTTGAATGGGTATAGTCGTGTTATCGCTTTTCAAGAAAAAGTGAAGGTTCTATTGATGTTATCATCCCCCCTAGCTAGGTCAATATTTTTATAATGGAATAGCCACTTATCAAAATTAGAAGAATAAGAAAACTAAATTGAAAAGTACATCTCTTTGTTGATGAATTCAAATTGTACATGTAATACCCAAAAATTTTAAGGTCTAGCAATTCTTATCTTATAAATATGTATTTTGTTTTAAGAATTAAGCGGAGGGATCAAATTTTTATCAGCTTTTGAAATTGAGATGAAAATTCTAATATCTAAAGAAATAAGTTAAGAGAGGGGTATTTTGGTAATTGGAACTAGATCAAACCCAAATCACTTTCAACCTTAATAGCCTTAACTCCTTCCCCTCCTTTTAGTTTTGATGTTACTTTGAGATCTCTCTCTCTCTCCTCCATTCACTAGTTCACCCTTGGGCTGTTCGCACCATTTTTCTTCCACCTACAATCTCGTTGTTTAGCTAACACCTCTGATCACTTTCTGCTCTAACTATTTGATCCATCTAAATCTACTAGAATTGAGAAAGGTTACATCTATAGTCTTGGTTTGCCCAAGTCTAGGTAATCACCCAAGCCTTTTTTCATTCTAAGGCTTTCTTAACTAATACAGTACACACCGAATTTATTTATGCGTTTGAGGGATAAATTTGGAGTGTAACATGTTAATTTTTATGGGGTTTGATATAGTGTTCTTTTTGGATCAATTTATTGGATTGGGAATCCTATAGATTCAAGCATCTATTGGGTTGGGGATGGTTTAAGTGAATTTCTTAATAATAGAAGAGCTTAGGCTAAATGGATAAAAATTACTACAGTGAAGGAATGTGGGTCTGGACTAGTTGGACTCTAGGATGCCTAGTGAAATTAGTTACTCTATTGAATATATTTTGAGTATTCCTTGAATTGAGGTTTCTAGAGAGGAGTAAATTAAGTTTAGGTAAATATGCTTAAATTGGATTAAGTGGCTTTGTTTAAGTCTATGAATTAATTTGTGTACTGGATTGTAATAGGTTGAACTCCTAGTTTTGGTGTCCTTTTGGTATGGTTTTTGGAAGTAAGTAACCTTTCTCCTAATTCGTTTTATTTTACTTATTCTACTATATTTTAGCTACTATATTGTTTTACCATTGTTACAATTTTATTTCAACTATTTTAGCTACACTAATTTAAAGAAAAGAATAGCGAATCATCATAAATATATTTGATTACTATATATATGTATTTTGAATGAGATATAAATTTATTTGAACTATGATGTTGGACAATTTGACTATGTTTTGATCTCTGGCACCCAACCAATGCCAATGGGGGTTATTCATTGGTACCAGAACTAATTTCATCTAGGGCATCACTAGTCTATCATGTTTCTAGACCCAGCTAATGGGGATATACATTAGCACTGAGCTAATTTCATCTAAATCTGATGTCCAGTCACGAGAATATAGCATGACCATAGTCATAAAAGATTGTTAAGAATATGAATTTGTTTAAGTATTGAATTATTTTAATTCTATGAAACTTCTTGTATTTATTTTGAAATTTACAGTATGTTATAACTTTTGATATATGTGAAATATTTGATCTTATGTATTATTGTTGAGGGCCATTTGTGAGAATCCTGGTGGAAAGAAGGAAATTCCAATAACAAGGGCAGCAAAGAATTGGCAAAGCAAATAGCAAAACCATCAGGCCCAAGCAGCAGGAATAACGTATCATAGGCCCAAGAAATGAACAAATGGGCCTTGAAGAAGCAAGTGGGCTTAGAGAAGCCCGGAAAGAGAGAAATATCATCCCATGGGCAGTGTATGATGTAGAAAAGTGAGAAAGGGTCGCCGCAGGCCCAAAGCAATGCAAACTAAGAAAGTATGGGGTTTATGGCATGCCCATGAACCCCAAGGATGAGAATAAGATTATTGGGCCAAGGAAGCCCAATGAAGTTAGTAAAAGCCCATGAGAATGCAAAATTAGCAAAAGGGCCTAGAAAGCCCAAAGAAAGCAAACGGGCCAAGGATGCCCAAGGAAAAGACAAAAGGGACATAGGAGCCCAAAAATAAGAGAAACCAGTGGACATACCAAGCCATTGGGGGAAAAAGTAAACGGCTAGCCTAAAGAGGCCTAGCAGGATTAAATCATTACAGCAGGAATAACAGAACAATATGGTAAGAAATAAAGGAAACCAAGGAGTGGGCTAAAGAAATGTAAGGCCCATCATCAAATAAAGCCCAGCTCCTGAGAGGAGTGGGAAAACAAAAAACAGCCCACATAAAATTTCAAAAAACACGGACGACGAGTCTCCAGACCACAGCAGACGAATGGGCAATAGGCAGATTTTGGACACATATGGAATGAAGGCACTCACAAGGCCCAAGCACCACCAGCCTGTACCCAGCCAATACAGAGCATGGTAAGGTCGGGAGGTCAGAGATTCAGAGGGCATGGTTTGGTGGTGGGGAGAGGGGAAAAATCTATTTTTGAGGTTCTGACTCAGGCTCTTTCGAGGAGGTGTCCTGCTGGGATGGCTTACTACCCAAAAGAGGCAAGCTGAGTTAGAACCATTAGGTGAATGCCATGAGAGATAAGGAGAGAGAAATAACCCAGACCGTAGCAAGAAAGGGTACCACGGCAGACTAGCAAACAAAATACTCTTCCTTACCTGATGGTGGGAGGGTGATACACAGACGGAACAGTGATGGTCGGCCAGTACACCCAGACTAGAGAAAGGGAGTTAAGGGCTAAAACAGTAAAAATCTGGTTACGGCAAGCACTATAAAAGAGGGTCTCGTCATGAACAAAAGGGGGGGACTTGGACGAAGAAATAGAAAACTTAAAAAAAAAAGAAAAAAAAAAAGCAAAGAAACGAGTGAAAAAAAAAAAAAAAAAAAAAAAAAAAGAAGGAAAGAAAACCACAAGAAAGAAAGAAAAAGTGAGAATTAGAATGGTAGGCATGCACCGGTAGATTGGTCCCTTCTCTTCCTCATGAAATCCGGTCCTCTGTAAAAAACCTCGAGAGCATCTGTGCAAAAAAACCACTTAGGCCCGTTTCCCTCAAGGCGGTTAATCTCCATGGCAAAACTCTTTTCCTGAGAGATTGACTGCGTTGAGAAGAAACGTTCTTTCCTTTGTGGCTTTGCTCCCGCAGATTGGATTTCGGTTGATTTTCCTAATATTCTGACTAACCCATGCGTATTAATATTTGATATCCTCTGTTATGTTCTTTCCCTTCTGCAAAGAAAACGATTAATATTGCTGTTGTAATTGAGTTCAAGGGCTGTTTGGTCATTTGCCCACTAAGTGGCTAGATATTTTTTTTTTTTGTTTATTTTATTATTATTATGTTTGTCTGCCACGATTTGTCTGAAACAGTTCTGCCTGCCGTGAACACATTCCTGACAGACCTGGCCTAGTTTACGCACAAGCCGGACCAACTTAAGCTAAAGCTGGACCGGTCTCAGCTCTCTTATCTAGAAAACTTAGGCTTGGTGCAGCAGGAAGCAGCCCAACACTAGCACAGCCCACCACCTTACAATTGGTGACTCTGCTGGGGAGTTGGGAAGCAAATAGGGGTAAAAGAAAAATAAATAAATAAATAAAAGAGCCCCTCGCAAACAATGCCACCAAAGTCTAGGACGACACGAAATATGAGTGCCGTACCCTCGCAAGCATAATCCAGGCCAACAACGTCCCACCAACAGCAACCTAACCAAACGGAAGGTGCCAACAGAACGAGGGCTGATCCTCAGCTGCAGCCAAGAGTCCCCACGGACAATGTCAGCACTTTTATTGAAGTATTGCAATCATTGCAGCACTCGCAGCAACAAATGATGGAAGAGATCCGTCAACTAAAAGCCGACAAAACAAAGGAGAAAGGTAGCCAACATGACCCAGAGCATGTGGCAGACAGAGAAGAGATACTAGCAGGAGGTGTCCCATGGAACGCAGAACAACGCTTTATTACTATGGCTAAAGTAGCGGCTCTCCTGGAACAGGAGAGAGCTAGAAAACCCAATGAAAGGTTTTATGTACGAAGGCCTCCTTACACTCTAAAAGTACTCAGCAAACCATACCCCGAGAAGTATGAGCCAAGGACCTTTGCACAATACGATGGTAGGAAGGGAAGTGCAGTTGAGCACATGAGCAAATTTATTGATACCCTTGGCTCTTACGCAGCAGACGAAGACCTATGTCTGCGGGAATTTTCAAAGTCACTGTATGACCGGGCATACACCTGGTACATCGGCTTAAAATCAGGATTGATCCCAACTTAGGATGACATGGTGGATGTATTTTGCACTAAGTACTTCCACGGAGAGGAAACAGTAACGCTCGCAACCCTGCAAGCAACCAAGTAAAGGAATGGCGAGGATTTGATGGAATACATCAAGCAGTTCAGGGACATAGCACTTGACTACTATGACCATTGTGAAGAGAGGACCTTAGTAGAAATGTGCATGACTAACATGATTCAAAGCTATCTTGGAAAATCTAGAAATTTCCCAGTTTGCATAGCTGTTGCAGAAAGCTAGGAAGACGACTCAGTCCATAAAACCCAGTTCAGACAAAAGGAACGCCCCGCAGGCTATGGCAGTGTCCACTGGAGAGCGGAGAAGGAAAACAGAAGGGAGGGAGTACGATACGCCCCCACCCATTTCGTGTACTCCTAAGGAGTTGGATGTACTGCTAGACAAATGGATAGCGAACGGGATCTTTAAACCCAACCAGGTTTCCAGAGAACCCACGGAGGAAGAAAGAAGAGATCCTCGCTTCTATCGCCTGCACAACTATGTACAACATTCCACCGCAGAATGCTAGGCGCTTCATAGGTTGGTGCACTGTAGGATTAAAGAAGGTACATTGGAGTTAACCCAGTAGGAAGTCCAAAGAAACCCACTCCCGAACCACAAGGGAAAGGGTATAGCAGTAGTGGTAATATGCGCAAACCCAAAAAAGGACGAGGAAGAGAACTTAGCCCTGTCTGCCACGGCGATTACCACTCTACAGCAGAATGCCAAGTTCAAAAATTTGTTTGACCAATTGGGACTCACAGCAAAGGAAAGAAAGATAGCCACGGAGGTTTTAGTGAGTATCGCCTCTAGGGCAGGGGTAGAGTGCTTATCAGCAAAAATGCCAGAAGACAGAGCTCTCCTACAAGAATCGACAGAGATCACGTTAAGTAGTGAGGATATGGAGGTGGGACACCCGGATCACAAGAGGCCTCTCTATTTGGCGGCATCCATAAATCAAATCCCCATCAAGAAGGCCTTGGTAGATACAGGTGCTTCCGTAAACCTCATTCCGTTGAGCACCTTGCAAGCAGTAGGAATTTCAGAAAGAAGGATCCAAGGATGCCCGATGGAAGTAACGGGGTTTGGCGGAAGAGGCGAGTACACCGCAGGCCACATTCATTTGTGGTTGAAAGTAGGTCCTATAGCTTCTTTAGCTTGTTTCCATGTGGTCAGAACGGAAGTATCCTATCATGTGCTCTTAGGAAGGCCCTGGCTACACAAACACCAACTGGTCCCATCCACCTACCACCAATGTGTGAAAGGAAGATTGAATGGTAGGATGATACGTATAGCTACAAACCCCTCGCCATTTGAGCAAGCAGAAGCTCATTTAGTGGAAACCATGTTTTACGACCAATGGGCTCCATCTGGGGAAAACTCGGTTTCAAAGCCGCGAGGTACCTTCGTTCCTAGGTGGAAAGATGTCCAAGGTGACCTAGATCCCGATCTAAGGGAGCTACTGGTGCGAAAGAAGAAAAGAAAAGAAGCGTCTGCTGCAGAACCAGATGACACACCCCAATGCATCAAGGTCCGAGGCCTTGATGGCAGGATCGTGTATAAGTTATGAAGGCGTGTGGGGTCCACGAGTGAGACGCTAGCGGACCCCACCCAAGAAGGGCAACACGGGAGTTTGGCGTGTTGTGTCGCTCAAGAAAGTTTGGGAAAGGAAGAAGAAAAGGATGGGGAAGTTGCAGCAGAAAAGGACACACAGGTTGTGGCAGAGGAAGAACTGGAAGAAGTTGACCTAGGGTCTAATTCACAAGAAACAAGACCTATCTCAATTAGTGCAAGCCTGACAGAAAAAGAGAAGTCAGAACTGATACTGTTGTTAAAAAAATTCAAAGACGTTTTCGCTTAGGACTACAGTGAAATGCCAGGATTGGATCCCGAGCTAGTTGCGCATACATTAAATATAGACACAGAGGCAAAGCCAGTGGCCCAGCCTACCAGGATATTTCACACAGAAGTAGAAGGGCAGATAGTCAAAGAGGTGTAGAAATTGCTAGCCGCAGGATTCATCAGGCCTATTTAACATCCTCACTGGCTATCTAACATAGTGCCAATAAAGAAGAAGAACGGCCAGATAAGATGCTATGTAGATTTCAAAAATCTCAACAAAGCCTGTCCAAAGGACGAATTCCCATTGCCAAACATGGATTTACTAATAGATTTTGCGGTAGGAAGTGCCATGTTTTCGTTCATGGATGGTTTCAGCAGATACAATCAGATCAGGATGGCACCAAAGGATGCAGAGAAAACTGCTTTCAGAACACTCATAGGCAATTTCTACTACATTGTGATGCCCTTCGGGTTAAAAAATGCAGGCACAACTTATCAACGAGCAATGACGGCCATATTTCACGATATGATGCACTAGGAGCTAGAGGACTATGTGGATGACATAGTGATTAAATCAAGGAGGAGGGAAGAACACTTTTGCGTGTTAAAAAGGGTATTCAAAATATGCAGAGCTTTTAAGTTAAGAATGAATCCCCTCAAGTGCGCATTTGAGGTGTCCTCTGGAAAATTCCTTGGTTTCCTAGTTCACAGCAGGGGGATAGACGTGGACCCGGCCAAAGCCACGGCCATAGCAACTATGAGACCTCCAGTCATGATAAAGGAGTTGAAGAGTTTCTTAGGAAAAGTCTCATATATCCGGAGATTCATCCCTAGATTGGCATCAATCACTTCTGCCTTCACCAAGTTGCTCAAGAAAGGGCAAAGTTTTGAGTGGGGAGAAATGCAGCAAACGGCCTTCAAAAGGCTACAACAGATAATGATGAACCTCCCCACGATGCAGGCCCCTATCCACAAGAAACCATTGCTACTTTATTTGGCCACCAACTCGTATGCCATTGGTGCGCTAATCGCCCAAGAGGATGGAGGTGGCATCGAGCAGCCAGTGTACTACATCAGTCGCGCTTTAAAAGATGCAGAGACTCATTATCCAAAGGCAGAAAGAACGTGCCTGGCCATTGTATATGCTTCGCAGAGGTTGCGTCATTATTTCTTGGCCTATAAAGTATGGCTGATGACTAAGTCCCACGCCATCAAAACTTTGTTACAACAACCGATCCTTTCTAGTAGGATATCCAAGTAGTTGCTACAATTGTCACAGTACGACTTGAGAATGGGGACACCTAGGGCGGTGAAAAGTTAGGCTATAGTAGATCTATTGGCACAGTTTCCAGGAGAGGAAGAATTCCCGTTGGATGATGAAGTTCCAGGGGAAGTAGCCATGGAAGAAGAAGTAGGAGAGCAGTGGATAATGAAATTTGATGGGTCTTCTACTATCCAGTCTAGAGGGGTGGGAGTAGTTTTGTATCATGAAGAAGGCAAGGCAATGGCGCTGTCATTCAAGCTAGAATTCCCCTGTTCAAACAACACAGTAGAGTACGAAGCCTACCTAACCGGGCTAGCCACAACTCTCGAAATGGGAGTTAAACATTTAAGGGTACTGGGAGATTTAAACCTGGTCGTCTGCCAGGCCAAAGGAAGCTTTTCTTTAAAAGAACCCAACCTAGCCCCATACAGAACAATGGCCTAAAGGATGGAAGAAAAATTCTCAACTTTCGAAATAGAGCATGCTCCGAGAAACGAAAACCGGTTTGCGGACGCGTTAGCTGCACTGGGGTCGCAAATAATCTTCAAAGGGGATAGCACTAGGATAGAAGTTAGCAAAAGGGAAGAATCCATGATTGAGGTGTTGAAGGAAAAGTTCTGGGAGGAACAGGGCGAAGGGGATTGGTGAATCCTCATAAGGGAAGCCTTGATAAAAGGAGAAGATGCTGCAGAATTAAAAATACTAAAAGATTACACCTTGGTGGAAGAAGGGCTGTACCGCAGGATGCCAGGTGGGGTCTTATCCAGATGCGTAGGGCAGGAGGAAGCCCAAAGAAAATTGAAAGAAGTACACGACAAGACTTGCGGGTCTTACAGGGAAGTCAGCCTTTACCGGAGACTTCAAAGGGCAGGCTTCTATTGGCCAAATATGGGTAAAGATGCAAATCAAGTCCAAACCCAGTGTGGGACCTGCCAGCTCGTGGCAGACAGGGAGGAAAGTTAAGCTATATTCGTCAACGAGGACTAGAGGAGCCTTTTCATGCAGTACCTAACAAAAGGCATCCTGCCACAAAAGCACATTGAAAGATACAAGCTTCAAAGGTTGGCAATACGTTACTTCTTGCATAACATGGTCCTTTTCAAAAAAGGATATGATGGGGACCCTTTGAGATGTTTGGGCCCTGAAGAAGCGAAAGAGATGATAAAAGAAGTACAGTCAGGGGAATGTGGTGAACATCAGGGGAAGAAAAAGCTTTACAGGTGCCTGCTGCAGATGGGCTACTACTGGCCAACTATGAAAAGAGATGCGGCAGAATTTGTAAAAAAGTGTCACAGTTGTCAAATACAAGCCAATATGATTCATACCCATCCGCAAAATTTATATAGCATGGTCACCCCATGACCCTTCCACACTTGGGGGCTAGATTTAGTAGGGCCAGTTAATCCACCATCACGTGGATACATATGGATACTAATGGCTATAGAGTATTTTACTAAGTGGGCAGAAGCAGTGCCACTCCGTAAGGCCACGGGAGTAGTGGCAAATTTCATCAAAGAAAATATAATTGTAAGGTTTGGGGTGCCTCACAGAATCATTAGTGACAATGGCACACCATTTGTTAACAGAGACGTGAGAAAGATGCTAAAGTTCTACTAGGTCAAGCACCACCGGTCATCACCTTATTACCCTTAAGGGAATGGGCAAGCAGAGGCAACGAACAAGACTCTCATCAAGATTATCAGTAAAATGAGCCAAGAGTATATGGGAGGATGGGGGACGCACCTGCCAGATGCTCTTTGGGCTTATAGAAAATCACCAAAGTCAGCCACGGGCTTTTCACCCTTTTCCTTAGTCTACAGAACTGAGGTAGTAAGCCCGGAAAAAATAATGACACCGTTCCTGAGAGTCATGCAAACGCGAGAAAAGGAAAAGGAGGAAGAAGTCTTTGCGGCAGAAAGGTGCGAAGACCTAGAAGGGCTTGATGAAAAGAGAGAAAAGGCTCAGGAACAAAGAACAACTTATGCTAAAAGTGGCAGACTATGTCAGGTGAGGCCTGATAAGACCATCTAAGTTTGCCCCAAAGTGGGAGGGACCCCTTGTGATAAGGGAAGCACATCAAAATGGGTATTACTGCCTAACTCAAATGGATGGCAGAGACTTAATGGATCCCATCAATGGGAAATGGTTGAAACGTTACTATGCCTAGGGAAAAAGGTTACGTGGTTGTCCCTTTCTTTTGCTAAAAAAACCTTTTATATTTCTTTCACTTTTTTTTTTTTTTCCTTCAAGTGATTATGTCACAGAAAAATTTTGTAATGTGCTTTCATGAATATGTAATGAAAAAGTACGAAGTATTAGCACCATGTTATAACAATAGTAAAAGTAGTAGCAAAGTGTAGCATCATGATTACAAACCCAAACTGTGGCAAACACACACCAAATAAATACTATAGGTAACATATAATTGTCCTGGACGACATAACAAAAGAAGGAAAGCAAAGAAAAAGGGAAGGGAACTGCATCATCATCAATGGAGTCTGGAAATGAGAGTCTGGTCCCCAAAACGACTAGGCCCACCCTCGCCAAAAAGAAGGTGCTCGCGACGACCCTCCAAGTCCGCGACCTCCTTCTTCAGAATCTCGATCCGAGCATCTATAGCATCAACGGCTAGCTGAACTCTCCTCATAAAAAGGGCTCGGGCAACCTCACGGAGGTGATCTAGAATGAACCCCACAGCAAAACCCACGCTGATAAGCTCCTGAATCACGACCCTCCACTGCAGGATCCTCTCGGTAGAGACAGTATCAACAAAGCTATGCTCAATGTCGTTCAGCACGCATCCCAACATCTTCAATAAATGCTCCCTAGCAGAACAGCCAAGACGGAATTCTTGCATAAAATTGCCACGGCTGTTGTAGATCATCACCAAATGAGAAATGCAATCCTCGGGAACTCGAAAACCATAAAAATTCACGTAAGGAGGACCAGAAGCCCAGAAGTCTGCCGGGCCAAGGTCGTTAATCTCTGGCTGGTCAAAGTGGGCAAAGAAGGTTGTAGCATCATTCGCAGGGTCTGGGACGGTGGCAAAACTGCTACCCACCTCAAACTGAGAAGGGGCAATGGGAAGTGGACCTATAAAGATGAGGAGTTGTCTTCCTTTTGCTGCCTCGGGTTTTGTTGGCTAGGGAAGCACCTGTAGGTGGCAGTGGGGTGGCAGGCTTGGATTTGCTGGCAGATTTAAGCTTGGCAGGAGCTTTCTTACTTGGTACAGAGATGTTTGTTACTTTGACATTTTTCTCCCAACCAGGAGGATAATCGCCAGCATGCCAGTACCATCCCTTTTTCTCTGCATCCCATTCGAAGATAGCTGACCGGTTCTGTCTCTTGGCATACGCCAAAGCAAATTTGGAAGGAAGAAGTAAGCAAGGGTTAACCGAGATGACCATGCTAAGCCCATTAAGGGGAATAAAAGAGAAGCCGTGGCTACCCACTAGCTCGTCCACGAATGTAGTCATCACCGCTTGCCAATAACCATGCATGGGAGGAGTACAGAGGCCCTCCCTTAGTGAACCAGGAACTATAACAGCACTGAAATGCTGCCTCTAAAATTCAAAGGCAGTATGCCGCAGAAAAGGGCGGACCGAAGTAGGAGATTCCATAAGGAAGGAAATGTCATCGAGGATATCCTGATCTAACCCAAACTGCTTTCTTACTTGGTTAGCAGGATAGTGAACGAACCTAATACCCTCGTCGGCTAAGTAAGGCAGCCATCCGGCATTAGTGGCCGCTAGATAAATGATCCCTGTTTCATCAAAACCAGCCAAGGGGATAGTAGTCCCAACAGTATCAACAAACAATCTATGCATGTATAATTTGCACCCAAATTTCTATAAGCCCTCAAAGAAAAACCGACACCTTCATCAAAAGACTCAACAATAGAATAACCAATGGGCTTCAAACCAGACCAGCGGAAAATCAGACACAAACTTACCGCAAAAGTCAGTAATTATCCTCGAACATGTTTGGTACTTATCTCTAGCAAAACAAGCAAGTCTACACTTTGCTAAGTATTAAGCACAACGCTCAAATAACAACTGCTGCAGTATGGTACAGTGGACAGAAGAGGTAACTATATGGCAGGATCCCGCCTGACTCTCGTCACTACGCAGAATGTCTAATTGGACATACAGATGCCCCAAGAACATGGGGGCCAACGGCAGGCTCACCCCAGTAGATATTTTGATGGCTAAATGAAAGTACAAAGGCTTTATGGCATAGTGGGGGTGGGACCCAAAAACAAATTTATAAAGCCAAAACGCAACAAAAGCCACGCAGCGGGCAGCTACAGAAAACTTAAAAGAAGAACTAACCCAGTATGACAGTTTGGCGTTTCCGGCCATCCCCTTCCTCAGTTCGGCCTCAATAGCCTCTTCTTCCGGAGAAAAACTCTAGAGTGGCAGGATCGACATCACTGAGAATAGGCAGAAGTAACTGATTGACCACGTCTTCAAAGGTAATGATGAGTTCACCGCACGAGAAAAAGAAGGTGTGGGTGGTGGTACACCACCGTTGGACCAAATGTTGGAGGTTGTAGAGGTCCCGGAAGTTTGACAGGCAGCGAGATGAGACAATGGCTTTCAAGACACCGGCTCATTGCAACAACCCCATGAAGTCCACATCAAATAACTCACTATCAACCCATTCTCTCTAACCCAAGGCAGTGCCATACCCAAATTCGAAATGAATGGGTACGGGAAGTGAGATGCCTTGGCGAATGGCTAGATCAGGGATTGAGGATGCTAACAGAGCCCAAGAGATGTCAGGGTTTCGCCGGCCAAGGGCGAGCCATACGCGACCGGGCGACGGTGGCGCATAGTCACCAAGGACTTTTGGAAAGTGAGGGTGGACTTCGTACCACAGATCAATTAAAGGGGCACATTCACTGTTAGGGTCGTGCTGTGTCTCTTCCCCAGCGAACTGCTTCGACTCAGAGCGTTCCGTCTCCTCGCCTACATCAGGAACGACGGGAGAGTCGGAAGCGATTGCCTTCCCTTTACGGCGGGAAGAGCCTTGGCTTTTCACCGACGACATGGTGAGAAGACTTAGTCGGAGAAGATGGGTACAGGTGTTTGAAAAGGAAAAGATAGTGAAGAGTAGGAGACGGAGAGTATGTGTTCTTGGAAAAGAAGGAGTTTGTGTTTAAAGTGCAGAAGGATTCCTCTTTAAATACCCAGGTCATTAATAACGGCACGAAGGAAGACGACGGGTCAGCCACCAGAATGGGATGAAATTAATGAAACGACGGCTATGCTTAGAGAATAACTGCCAAACTGGGAAATTCGAAGAGACAACCCTGTTCGTAGTAGGAAAGAAAGAAAAAATGTATATAAAATAATATATATGAGGAGGGGTCCACTGCTTAAAAAGGCCGCGAAGAAAGAAGAAGAGGAAGAGAAGGGAGAGGACAAAAACATCTTTTCATTCACATATGAACCGTAGGAACGTTTCATATGTTCAGGGGGCTAAATGTTGAGGGCCATTTGTGAGAATCCATGTGGAAAGAAGGAAAACCCAATAACAAGGGCAGCAAAGAATTGGCAAAGCAGACAGCAAAACTATCAGGCCCAAACGGCAGGAATAACGTATCACAGGCCCAAGAAATAAACAAATGGGCTTTGAAGAAGCAAGTGAGCTTAGAGAAGCCCGGAAAGAGAGAAATATCATCCCATGGGCTGTGTATGATGTAGAAAAGTGAGAAAGGGTCGCTGCAGGCCCAAAGTAATGCAAACTAAGAAAGTAAGGGGTTTATGGCAGGCCTATGAACCCCAAGGATGAGAATAAGGTTATTAGGCCATAGAAGCCCAATGAAGTTAGTAAAAGCCCATGGGAATGCAGAATTAGCAAAAGGGCCGAGGAAGCCCAAAGAAAGCAAATGGGCCAAGGACGCCCAAGGAAAAGACAAAAGGGACATAAGAGCCCATAAATAAGAGAAAACCAGTGGACATACCAAGCCATTAGGGGAAAAAGTAAACAGCTGGCCTAAAGAGGCTCAACAGGATTAAATCATTACAGCAGGAATAACAGAAAAATATGGCAAGAAATAAAGGAAACCAAGGAGTGGGCTAAAGAAATGTAAGGCCCATCATCAAATAAAGCCCAGCTCCTGAGAGGAGTGGGAAAACAAAAGGCAGCCCACATAAAAGGTCAAAAAACATGGACAGCGGGCCTCTAGACCACGACAGACGAATGGGCAACAGGCAGATTTTGGACACATATGGAATGAAGGCACTCGCAAGGCCCAGGCACCACTAGCCTGTACCTAGCCAATACAGAGCATGGTGAGGTCGAGGGGTCAGAGATGTAGAGGGCATGGTTTGGTGGTGGGGAGAGGGGAAAAATCTATTTTTGAGATTCCAGCTCAGGCTCTTTCAGGGAGGTGTCCTGCTGGAATGGCTTACTACCCAAAAGAGTCAAGCTGAGTTAGAACCATTAGGTGCATGCCATGAAGGATAGGGAGAGAGAAATAACCCAGACCGTAGCAGGAAAGGGTGTCATGACAGACTAGCAAACAAAATATTCTTCCTTGTCTAGTGATGGGAGGGTGATACATAGACGGAACAGTGATGGTCGGCCAATACACCCAGACCAGACAAAGGGAGTTAAGGGCTAAAATAGTAAAAATTTGGTCACGGCAAGCACTATAAAAGGAAGGTCTCGCTATGAACAAAAGGGAGGGACTTGGACGAAGAAATAGAAAACTTAAAAAAAAAAAAAAAAAAAAAAAAAAAAAAAAAAAAAAACGAGTGGAAAAAAAAAAAGAAGGAAAGAAAACCACAAGAAAAAAGAAAAAGTGAGAATTAGAACGATAGGCATGCACCGGTAGATTGGTCCCTTCTCTCCCTCATGAAATCTGGTCCTCTGTAAAAAACCTCGAGAGCATCTGTGCAAAAAAACCACTCAGGATCGTTTCCCTCAGGGCGGTTAATCTCCACGGCAGGACTTTTTTCCTGAGAGATTGACTGCATTGAGAAGGAACGTTCTTCCCTTTGTGGTTCTGCTCCCGCAGATTGGATTTTGGTTGATTTCCCTTATATTCTGACTAACCCATGCGTATTAATATTTGATATCCTCTGTTATGTTCTTTCCCTTCCGCAAAGAAAATGATTAATATTGTTGTTGTAATTGAGTTCAAGGGCTATTTGGTCATTTCCCCACTAAGTGGCTAGACCTTTTTTTTTTTGTTTATTTTATTATTATTATGTCTGTCTGCCACGATTTACTTGAAACAGTTCTGCCTACCGTGTACACGTTCCTGACAGACCTGGCCTAGTTTGCGCACAAGCCGGACCAACTTAAGCTGAAACTAGACCGGTCCCAACTCTCTTATCCAGAAAATTTGGGCTTGGTGCAGCAGGAAGCAGCCCAACACTAGCACAACCCACCACCTTACAATTATTTTGTCAATTTGTATGCTTGTTTCAGCTAGTTAGGATTTAGTTAACTATTGAATTGTTAACTCACCCCCTACCCCCTTTTTTCCATCCAGATTCAGATAATGAAGAATAGCAAGTTTTAGGGCTTTTTTTAAGGGTGTATGCATGAAAAAAGATTAGAAATGTTTGGAATAAGATGATTTTGTAATAACTAGTATATCTTTTGTTTAATGGTCATGAGATTTGGATTGTTGTTTCTATTGATACTTTGGAGATCTTTTGACAATTACATTATTGAGGATATTTTTGGATATATTGATGAAATTTTCTTTGAGGATAATTTTTAGATTGCTAAGAAGGCCTTGCACATTTGTAGGGGAAAACTTTATAAGCGTGCGGCCGTTATCATGTGCCTATCTTTATGGTCGGGTTTGGGGCATAACAGTATGTCTTTGTGAAGTAACTAAATATAACATGTCTTTGGTCCTAAATAGAATATAAGACAAAAATACGTTACTTTGAATATGATAGGATACTATGCTTTGGCATTGTATTTTACTTACAAATACTATATAACATTGCATTGTACTTGGTGTATCATTGTATCTGATTGTGCTGAGTTGGTAGGTTCAAATAGTTAGCTGGTTTAGTATTTAGTTAGGGATAAGGCATAAAAGGCCACACTGTATTGAGGCAAAAAGAAATCAAATTATTCTTCATCAGATTCTCTCTCTCTCTCAAATTATTCTTCATCAGATTCTCTCTCTCTCTCTCTCTCTCTCTCTCTCTCTCTCTCTCTCTCTCTCTCTCTCTCTCTCTATATAAAGGTCTAGGCCCCCTTGAAGTGGCCTATAATTCTTTCCACCATATCCATTAGATGTTTATCAGAATCTTAGTTACATTCTTTAAAGATAAACTTACATGGAAAGGAATTGATCAAGAACATTTGATTTAAGTTCGGACGTTAGATTACAAGATTGGAAATGTGTTAGACACCTAACCTACCTGGTGAAACCTATTTTCTAGACTTTGGTGGCCAATGATCATATCACATCATTGAAACAGTTATAGCATCCAAGAACAAGTGAATGAAGAGTGTGACAATCATTGCCAAACAAGATAAAACTCTATTCTAGGCATGCAAAGATAGAACTAAAGAATTGAATTTGAAAACATGGTGAATCTGCGTGTGATGTGATAAACCCTAATCTAGAGAAGGTGAATATGTTATTTAAATTGAAAACCTCTTAACTGGCAAAGATTAAGAACAACCTAGATCTAACATGCTAGCAATCAAGAATATGTGAGGAACTAGAAATAAAAGCATGCTTGAATCTAAATAAACTATGGCATAATTAAGAGAAAGATTTAGAAACTTACATGTATGCACAACATTCTTGAGCACTCGAAGCAAGAAAGCTTTTCTGGAGCGGGATTCGTGAATATGAAGTTAGTAGCCTGATACCAAGAGGCCCAAACTATCCCTTCTAGTGAATTAAGACCAGGAGGTCCAAGACACCAAAGGCACCTTCCTACCACTAACTCTAGAAAGTAAGGACAAGGTTCTCTAGAGGGGGACTCACGCATACTAGGAAGTTGGTAGCTTGAGACCAGGAGATCTAAATTGTCCCTTTTAGAGAATTGAGACTAGGAGGTCCAAGATACTAAATGCATCTTCCTATTACTAACTCTAGAGAGTAGGGATAGTGATCTCTAGAGGGGGATTTGTGATTATTAGGAAGTTGGTAGCTTGAGACTAGGAGGTCCAAGATACCAAATGCATCTTCCTACTACTAACTCTAGAGAGAGAGGGAGAGAGAGAGAGAGAGAGAGAAAGAGAGAGAGAGAGAAATCTCAGATTACTAGGAAGCTTTGAGATTTCAAGGTGCTATGATCTGATACTAGAGGAGGATATTTATACTAGATGTTGTGGGGGTATATAATGAGAGCTTTTCCATTATACTAAATGCATCTTCCTATTACTAACTCTAGAGAGTAGGGACAGTGATCTCTAGAGGGGGACTTGTGAATATTAGGAAGTTGGTAGCTTGAGACCAAAAGGTCCAAACTATCACCTCTAGAGAATTGAGACCGGAGGTCCAAGATACCAAATGCATCTTCCTACTACTAACTCTAGAGAGAGAGAGAGAGAGAGATCAATTGACTAGGAAGCTCTAAGATTTTAGAGTGCTATGATCTGATACTAGAGGAGGATATTTATGCTAGATGTTATGGGGGTTTATAATGAGAGCTTTTCCATGTGGGATTATGAAAATTTTGACTTTGGTGCATTAATTGAGAGTTTAGAGGGCTAGGGAGCAAGCAAAAGAGTTGAAAGTTCAGTTCTTCCCGTAACTTCTACAACTAACAGAGTCAACATCAAAAAATCATATCTCATTCATTTCTTAATGAAACAAGTCCATTCTTGTGCTTTAATTGAAACTTTGAATGTATAGTTTTTAGAAACATTAACCTCACCCAAAAATTCAAACTGGCATGAGAGATATTCCCGAAATAGTAAGCGAAATACATCTTTTTGAGAAGAATTTCAACCCAATTATTGTTAATAGCTCTCAATTTAACTCTCTTTTACCATAAATAAGCCCCATTAACTTTCTTCCTAAATGCATTGTTTTGCTATATTATAGACAATCTTCACTTTGAAGACTATGTTTTTGTTTCATATCCAAGTTAGAAACCTCCTATAGATGTGGGGGGATTATATGTACCACTTCGGCCTCAAATGGTAGGAAGAGAGTATGCAACATGTCCCTTTGCCAAGATTGAGTTTCCATGTTAGTTAGGGTTGTGACCTTTGGTTCTTCATCAATATCAATCCTCGTTAGTTCATGCTTGAGTTAAATTGGGCGAGTTAAGCTTATTATGAGTGGGAAAATTTTCGATCGACCACCAACTAACCAAACTCTACAACCATCGATTCAATTGAAAATCTAGTATTTCACTCGACGAGTTGTGCAGGTTGGTAAGTTTATCCAAAGATAATAATTTTTGTAGGGATTGATTGGGTGTGGACAAGTAATATATGTAATTATATGCGGGCATGTCAGTCATCGGCACGTTAGTAAAATCTCAACCTACGTACGAGTCAAATTGACTTTCTAATTTGATGATCGAAATCACCCAACCCGCACCTTGCATATATAATAAACTTGCATGGGATGGCGCATGTGGAAGAGTTGGGTGGGAGAGTTGAGGTGGGTTTGCACTTTGCACAGCCCTAATCCTCGTAGAGATCACCATGTATGTCATTAGAGTGGAAAGCCAATAGTCTTCCTATTGTTCCCTAACCCCCATCTTAGCCCATTTTCCATACTATCGTTGCCTCCATGATGACTTGCCTCCATGATGGGTTATTTCTAATCCTGGGCATTTCTCAAAAAATAAAATCTTGGGTGTATGAATAACAACCTTAATTGGTAAATGGGCTAGAAACAATATTGTTGAGAGGTTATAGCGGCTGCAATGTCAAGAATTAAATCCATAGAAGCTACAAAAGGATCTAGTTGAAGGCGACTATCTTAGTTGTATTGAATCTCTTGCAAAAATCTGATTCACATTGTAGGATAATTGTAGATGCAACTGATGAACGTTGTTTTTTTTTTTTTAATTAAATATATAATTCTACTCTAGTCTAATCTAAAAGTATATTTGCGTGAATTTTTCTCCTAGAAACTTGAATCCTAACCCTTACCTCTCCCCCTCACTCTACAAGAACTTATATTTATGGGGCAACTATCATGCAAATGCTGGTTACTAGCAAAAGAAGAAAAAAAAAATTGATGAAACACTACATCTATAATACTTTCACAATAAATTCTAGATTTAGGTATTGTTATTTAAGTTCCTCCTCTTAAAATTCAACCATGTGACTTTTTTCTCTTGGGATACAAGTATATTTTTAGTTAAGTACAACTACGTGGCTAAATCTTAAAAGAAGAACTTAAGAAACAATACATAAATATTGTACCTAAATATTACCCTTAAGTTATTATTCGTTTAGTTTTTTACACATTAATAACATCTAGTAACAACATGTCACTTAAAATTTGTTACGAAAATATTATAAACATAACCTTTTTTTTCATCGACCTAGGTATTTGTAATAGCTTTTTTTCTTTTCTTTTATTTTTTATTTTTTATTTTTTTATTTTTTTTGGTAATAGCTATTGTGAAGTAGAGTGCGGAACTGGATTTCTCTTTTTCATATCGATATTCCTGTTTTGTTGGGTTGCTTTTTTTTTTTCTTTTTTTTTTGTAATAAGAAGTCTGGTCATTCATTCAAACTGAAATTAAAATACAACGGGGTATAAAAGAAATGAAAACAATAGGACTTTTAGATGACACCAAGATTGACTAGGTGTTGAACCATTGGGTTGCTTGGTCAATGAAAAAAAAGAGAGAACCCATTAACAAAAGGACTGCGTCAGTGACTCAGTGACATGCATGTGACTAATTTCATGGTGATAGAGCCCCAAGGGAATCTTTTGAGAAAAGGTCATGGAAAGCTACAAGAAAAGTGCAGCAACAACAAGTTCCTTTTGGCAAATTAAATACTTATCCTCGAAGTTCGAGGACCTGAGGAAAGTCTCTTTAGTAATCCTTAAAAAGTTATGACTAAAAACAAACAATGAGAAATATAATATATAAAAAGAACCGAACAATAGCCGTTAATAGTTGGCAAAAAATATAGCCGTTGGAAGCTAGTCTGTATTAAATGTACTCTTACAATAAAAGTTGAGGCAACGACTAATGAATAATAATAATAATATTTGGGTGATTTGGGGTCCCATTTTAATCCTAGAGGGATTGATGTACCTTATGACTAAGGTAATTTTTTTGTCTTCTAAATTCTAAAATGTAATCGGAAAATGGAGATCAGATAAAGATAAATAAATAAAAGGGGAGCCCAAATCACTCTGATAAGAGTGAATATAGCAACTTATTTGAGGTTTTCATAGGAAGAGAGACCATGGGGGCCAAAGTTACATCTTCTTCAAAGTGTAACACTTGGAAACTTGCAGGATCCATAACCTGAAATAAGCAAAGAAATCCATTAGAATTATTTTCTTTTCTTTTTTCAAATAAAAGAAATGAAATATTTTGTTTTATAAAAGATCGATGCATGTTTTTTTTAGAGCAGGTAAGCAGAAATTGATTGCAAATGTAGTATTAGTTAAAGAAAAAGTTCATGTAATATATACTGTGTATTTTACTTTTATTAAGATTTTTTTTTTGGGAGAAATTACTTTTATTACGAATTAAATCAGTACTACCAACTACAGTTATTCATTTGTTTCTCAAAAAAATAAATAAATAAATAAAACCTACAGCTACTCTTTTAATTTGCTAATTTTTCAATGGTAGAAAACTTAGGAATAGTATTTAAGGCAGTAAAAACATGATTGCATTGATCATTCATCAATGTAGTAAAAAGAACATTATCATTTTTAAGAATCATTAAATTCAATCATGTAATTTATTGGTTAGTGTAATCAAATGTTTAAAAAATCAACTAAGAAATCTTAAGGTATAATAATACATCACCCAAATCTCCCATAAAGTTTGTATGGGAGATTTGGGTGATGTATTTCCGTGTATGGACTATGGACATAGGTTGTTTAATTCAGATTTAGGGTAAACCAATAGTATAATTCTTAATTATAATTATTCAATAGGGGAGGAGTGTAACCCCTTGGGTGTGACAATAAGGTTGTACAGTTCTATCAATGTGCGCTACACATTCCGGGTAAAACAATAGGATAATTCTTAATCATAATTATTCAATGGGAAAGGGAATGTGGATTTTGAAATAAATTATGACACTAGATTTTCTCGTTTCTAGTACATCGTGACTTTTTAATCCTTAAATATCTCCACTTTTTAATGAAAATTGAAAATTGAAATAGTCAAATCCATTATTGTAATTAAATAAAATAAAATCCCATCATAACAATGACATAAGCTAAGTGACAATTTTATCTAGAATTATACAGCAAAAAAAAGATGATGTGAGAGTTTATAATTGGTGTACTTACTTGGATCCTTGATAGTTTGCGTAGCAAGCCCGTTAAAGTAACAGGTCCCACCAACTTTCTTAAACTGTGCCCAATAAGCACTAAACGCGTAGCTTGCGTGCCAAATAGGTGACTCGGGTTTATAACACTTACCCCCGGGTTGAACCGGGTCACAAGTTTTATTCCCCTGTGAACACGCGTACGATAACGCCGCACCAACTTCGCTGCTATTGGCTCCTTTCGCCACCACACACCATATCTTCCCTTTATACTTCTCATCATTGGTTGGCTTCGGCAAAGGCTTTTTGTACTCCCACACCTGAGTCTCCCCCGAAAGATCAATCGGGTAGATTTTTGACCCGTTCGGGTATAATAACCCGAAATGCCGCTCCGTACCCGGACCCGGCTTTTGGTTCTCGTTATACAAAGAGAAGATGAAAGATGGGAGGACTTTTCCGGGTCGGGCTGGAGTACCCGATTCGGATGTGAGCTTTTTAACTATGTTTCTGTTGTAAGTGGCAGCATTGTAAATGTTGCAACCAATCTGGTCGAAATCACCACCATTGGGCCAACCCGTTTCAGCTATCCAGACCCGAATTCCCGGGTACCCGAGTCTCTTCATAGCGAAAATTACAGAATCCACCATTTGGTCAAATAGATTCGTGTACACCAAACCCGAACCCGGATCCGTGTAGGTGAAATTCTTGGACTCAAACAAAGCGTAGTCGAGCTTGATACTGGTAGGATCCGAAGACCAAGGAAAATACGGGTACGCATCTAGGAAGAAAAATGATCTGGTTTTGTTCAAGAATTGCAACATGGGTTTCATGACCCGACCCGAAATGTCGGCCCGGAAAGTCCCGTTCGAAGGTGGATATGACGATTCTAGGACATCCATGGCACACGAAGTTCCAACTTTGACCTTGTGAATGCCATGGGCTTTTAGGGAAGATTTAATTTTGCGCATTGCAGGGACGAGGTTGTACCAGGTTTTGTTGTCGGTGGAGCTGATGATTTCGTTGCCAACGAGGAGGTATCGGATCTTGGTGTGTGGGTAAAAGGGCTGGACATTGGATCGGACCCAGAGATCGGACAAGGTTTGGTTGGAGGAGATGTTGGAGATGAGTTCGTTGGGTAACATGATTGAGACTTTAATGTTTGTGTGTTTGAGGGAGTTAAGGATTTTTGGGTTTGTGTCGTAGATTTTCACAAGCTTGGCTTTGAGAGATTTGATAAGCTCCACCGACTTTGATGGTGATGGTAGATTGTTTCCCAATTGGCCATAGTTAATTCCCACCTTGCTCGTGAACTTAGCACCTGTAAACAAAAGGGTTAGGCTTATTTTACGATTAAGATTTTTATTTTCTGGATCTCACAATTTGATTCAAATAGAGGGTACTGTAATATACACAAATAAATAAATAACATTGAGAGAAAAATGGACTTACTTGAAGTGGATATGAGGAAGGAGAGAATGAGGAGAGCAAGAAAATCAAGATGACCCATCTTCTTCAATGCTATCATGGTTCTTGGTCTTAGCTTCACAGTGCTTTGTTTGGTGAAAGTATTAAAGGGTATGAAGCAGAAAGCGAGACAAGAGCAATGAGAGTGGATTGAAAGGTGCTTATGGAGAAGATGGGGAAAATTGTTATGATGCACTGACCAATGCGTCAAAGAGGTAATCAGGGGTTTAGGGACTTTAGGGGGAATATGAGTAATGACTTTACCTTTGGCCTTTGGGAAAAGAAAAAGAAAAGAGGAAAAGAAGAAATGATATAGTATAATGCGCAGAGAGCATTGAAGCGATATGTGTTGTTGGTTGCGAAGGAAAAGTTAATGAGGAGAAAGTTTATGGTGGGTCCATTGGTGACAAAACATGTAAATTAGAATTGGGTTAATTTCGAGGAAGGGACGAAAAAGGGATTGTTGGTGCCAGAAAGTGCATGTAGCCGTTAGACTAGTGGACAACATCTCGGTCCTTGTCCCTTGCATAAGATAGGAGAGCCACAGAGTAGTAGTCGGCAAAAAATAGTAAAAGAGAAAGACTAAAAGTGACTCCGAGTTTGCTAAAAATGAGATGTAAAATTTACTGTTTAAATTATCAAATAAGAAATTGTGGTATTAGTAATTTACTTAAAATTAATACATTCTACTGCATCTAATAATATCTTAATAAATTTTCAATTTTCAATTTAGTTAGATTTATATATGGGTATTAGAATTGATGGAGTAAAATATATTTACACTACATCCATACAAAATTTAATCATAAACTAAATTGGGCGGATTGAATGTATTTTGAATTTGGTCATAAATTGATTGGGTACACAATTATCTATTTACCCATTTATTACTTGTTTAAATAAATATTAAATACTCGTTTCCCACCCAACTCACCCATTTTACGCATTATTTAGTTTATATATATATATATATATATATTTACTTACAAATACCAAAAACTTACTAGTATAATATTACCAAAATACATTCACTCAAAAACAAATTTACCAAAATGCCCACCACATTGATCAAAGACACAAAATTAAAATTAGCCTCAAAGAACTAACCAAAGGATAGAAAAGAATTTTTTTTTCTTTTTAAATCCAAAAAAAATTCTCTTATTCATGTGTTTGGTTGCAAAGAAAATTTGTAAATCAAATCTAATCAAAGGATTGAAAAGGAAATTAGAAAAAAAAATCCCAAAAAAATTCTCCTATCCCAATGTTTGGATGCCAAGAAAAATTCATAAATCAAATCTAGTTAATCAACTAAGAGAGAGGGAGAAAATTTGCTAGATTTTTCAACCAAGAAAACATTGTTTGCGGGCCTGTTTTTAAAATGGTTGTAAAGAGTCAAATTTTGGTCCCCCAACAAAGTTACCGAATGGATCTTTACCCCCATTTAACCCAAATGTTTAACTGGGTTGAGTTAAGACTTACCCAAATTAAGTGGGTAATGGGTGGGTTAATGGGTTTGGGTAAAAATTGCCACCCCTAGCAATGACCAAGATGTTGTAGAATGTATGTTTTTCTTTAGTGGAAAAGTTAATTAGAGAGAAATTCTACATATTTTTTTCTATTTTTTTTATTAGATATGAATTTTAAAATTTTAATTGTTGGATTACATTTTTTATTATATTCTTTATGTTTGGAAAATTTTAAGAAAATCAAAGATTAATAATTATGTTATCAATTACATATTTAAATTTTAAGTTTTTGTGATAAAAAAATTATGCATAAAAATAAGTTTATTGATCCAATAGTAACTAACACCTCATTTGAACGAAATTTGACATGCATGTTTGTGGGGCCAGAGAATTCGTGGCCCAGGCCCATTCTACATTAGGGTCCAAGGCCTAAGCCGAGGAGAGCTATTGCCGAGGACGCATAATGAAAGCCCAAGAAGGGCACGAGGACATGGCCGAGGACGATCTTACGCTCAGCACCTCACAAAACGCTTGGAGAAAAGGACAAACTCAATACAGGGGCAGGACAAGGGAGAAAGCTGCCAACATCGTAATACAAAATCCTGCATCTGACAAGCCCATGCTCCAAACCATGCCATTTAACTTTTCCAACGACCCCCAACCGCTCTAGGTATGAATTGACAGGATAGGTCTGTACCCCAGAAAGTAAAACTTACACGTGGACACTAAAAGGGGAAATGAACACTAGTATAAAAGGGAGAGAAAGCGAAGGAGAGAGGGATCCCCCCCCCCCTAGGAGGAGGGAAAATCCTGCAAAAGGGAGAAAAGGAAAAACACAATGCTCCTCGGACAGCGTCCGAGGATTTAAATCCTACAACCCGCACTAATGGAAGGCTTAGCTATTCAAGCCAAGTCCACCTATATATAAGCTTCCATAGAAACCCCGATTAAACCGCTGACTTGTGACTAAGGTCCTACCTTTCAAACTCACTCTCTACAAATCATATTGTTAGGGCCCTTTACTTACGAGCCCAATGTCATTCTTGGGCCGCTAAATAACCGTGACCCTACAATTGACGCCGTCTGTGGGAAAGGCTTGCGTGTTGGCATAGGTGGCGGTGGAGTTGAGCCTCTGTCAAGCAAAGGTCTGCAAAGGTTCCTCCATTTCCAGCGACATGCTGTTGTTGCTCCGACATAAATTTCACCTAGGGGCTACGCCTCGCAGTGCCAATGGCACGGGCAATTCTAGGGGCTTCTAACATCAAGCTAACTCCCCCCACCTTGGTCGAGGGGCTAACCTTCGAAAAATAAATAAATAAACGAATACAAGTTTTGGACAGAACCAAGGCCTTGTATGGTCCTCGAACTCATGCCTTTGGGGAAACCAACTACTTAGAAGAAAACTACAAGTTTTGGACAGAACCAAGGCCTTGTATGGTCCTCGGACTCAAGCCTCTGGGGAAACCAACTGCTTAGAAGAAACAATACAAGTTTTTGACAGAACTAAGGCCTTGTATGGTCCTCGGACTCATGCCTCTGGGGAAACCAACTACTTAGAAGAAAACTACAAGTTTTGGACAGAACCAAGGCCTTGTATGGTCCTCGGACTCAAGCCTCTGGGGAAACCAACTGCTTAGAAGAAACAATACAAGTTTTTGACAGAACCAAGGCCTTGTATGGTCCTCGGACTCAAGCCTCTGGAGAAACCAACTACTTAGACGAAAACTACAAGTTTTGAACAGAACCAAGGCCTTGTATGGTCCTCGGACTCAAGCCTCTGGGGAAACCAACTGCTTAGAAGAAACAATACAAGTTTTGAACAGAACCAAGGCCTTATATGGTCCTCGGACTCAAGCCTCTGGGGAAACCAACTACTTAGAAGAGAAACAATACAAGTTTTGGACAGAACCAAGGCCTTGTATGGTCCTCGGACTCAAGCCTCTGGGAAAACCAACTGCTTAGAAGAAACAATACAAGTTTTGGACAGAACCAAGGCCTTGTATAGTCCTCGGACTCAAGCCTTTGGGGAAACCAACTACTTAGAAGAAAATTACAAGTTTTGGACAGAACCAAGGTCTTGTATGGTCCTCGGACTCAAGCCTCTGGGGAAACCAAATACTTAGAAGAAAACTACAAGTTTTGAACAAAACCAAGGCTTTGTATGGTCCTCGGCCAAGCCTCTGGGGAAACCAACTACTTAGAAGAAAACTACAAGTTTTGGACAGAACCAAGGCCTTGTATGGCCCTCGGACTCAAGCCTCTGGGGAAACCAAATACTTAGAAGAAAACTACAAGTTTTGGACAAAACCAAGGCTTTGTATGGTCCTCGGACTCAAGCCTCTGGGGAAACCAACTACTTAGAAGAAAAACTACAAGTTTTGGACCTTGTATGGTCCTCGCACTCAAGCCTCTGGGGAAACCAACTACTTAGAAGAAAAACTACAAGTTTTGGACAGAACCAAGGCCTTGTATGGTCCTCGGACTCAAGCCTATGGGGAAACCACCTACTTAAGAGGAAAAATACAGGGTTTGGACACAACCTGGACGTTATATGGCCCTTAGAATCTACCCCGGAGAGGAGTTACCCATTGATAGTTGGGTTAATCCCTAGACTAAATGGAATCCCCAGTCTACCCTCGGATCCTCAATAGCAAGGGAACTAATGCGACTGTTGTAGGGTCAGGTGTTATCAAAAACACGGCCAAAGTCCCTCACTGCTCGGCAACCCTCTCGGATGGTTTATTTAGAGTTTATCATTCTCGGACGATCGCCTCGCATGCGTTACGGAGCACACAGCTGTTATCTCGATTAGTTTCATGAGTTTAATCTACTGTGAGTTAGCATTATTATACTTGATAATGTCGATAAGTTCAAATTAGTAGGATTCTGTTTCAAGGTTTCCTGCTCTAAGTATCATGAAAGGAAAATGCACATGTAGTATCCCATTCACAAAGTAGTTGTTGCAGAAAAGAAAAGTATTTAAAAGGAAACAAATCCATTTCTTATTAAGACAAAGAAACAGTACAGCGTACAATGAAATAGCTTAAATAAGCTCATACCGAAACTAACTACATAAGCAAAAAGAAAAGATACAGGGAAATGAGACAAAAACAGAAGAAGAGGCACAGAGAAGAGAGATGTAGCAGTTCCAGCACGTTGTCTACGAAAACCCTTCCTTAGTACTTTTACATGCCCATAACTCAGGTAGCAAAAGAACCTAACATGGAGCTAGCACCTTTGAAGAAAAGGTGCAGGGAGCGGGGTGCTCGCCGATGGCCACACTGGAAGTTGATGAGCCTCCATGTTATCCACGCCTGCGATAGAGCAGACGGCGCTGAGGCGGAAAACCTTACTTCTGACACACCAAGGATCTGATACGACCAGTACTTGCTTCGGATTTTGACTAAAAGAGGCAGAGATACCATCCCCACCTTGTCAAAACGGAAGATTATCTTGAGTCTATGTCTCCCCTGTCCAGACCGCACTACCTTGAGTCTCGGAAGGACCCGGTGCCTCTGTGGTGGATATAGATCCTTCACCCCCGCTCGTGCCTCAAACATATTGCACTAAGGGTGGATAGAATTGGATATGGAGACTGTGATTATGGCTGAAGGATTATAATTTTGAAGGGAGCCGAAAGGTTTATATGTAAGGGGAATAACCTCCTATCCTATTTATATAAAGGGCAAGGTGGTGGCATTTAATTTATGCAGGATTCCAAGAAATTCTACGGACCAGATGGTTTTGGCTCGATTTCCAACACCATCCGCGACCATAAGATTTGAAGATCCTCGTGAAGGCGCGCCTCGAGCATTGGAACGTCAAAGGACACCGCGTGAGTAAAAACTAAAGGGATGCCTCTTAATTCAGCACATCTCCCACGCAAATGGAAAAACACAAACATCAGTAAAGTACAGAATTTGAGTGAGTCATGATGTGGGCCCAACATCACCAAAACCCTCCTCCCCAACTAAAAAGTCGGGCAGCAGGATTTTGAGGGGCTATTGTGGGGCCAGAGAATTCGTGGCTCAGGCCCATTCTAAATTAGGGCCCAAGGCCTAAGCCGAGGAGAGCTATTGCCGAGGACGCATAATGAAAGCCCAAGAAGGGCATGAGGACATGGCCGAGGACGATCTTATGCTCAGCACCTCACAAAACGCCTGGAGAAAAGGACAAACTCAGTACAGGGGCAGGACAAGGGAGAAAGCTGCCAACATCGTAATACAGAATCCTGCATCTGACAAGCCCATGCTCCAAACCATGTCATTTAACTTTTCCAACGACCCCCAACCACTCTAGGTATGGATTGACAGGACAGGTCTGCACCTCAGAAAGTAAAACTTACACGTGGACACTAAAAGGGGAAATGAACACTAGTATAAAAGGGAGAGAAAGCGAAGGAGAGAGGGATCCCCCCCCCCCCAGGAGGAGGGAAAATCCTGCAAAAGGGAGAAAAGGAAAGATACAATGCTCCTCGGACACTGTCTGAGGAGTTAAATCCTACAACCCGCACTAATGGAAGGCTTAGCTATTCAAGCCAAGTCCACCCATATATAAGCTTCCATAGAAACCCCGATTAAACCGCTGACTTGTGACTAAGGTCCTGCCTTTCAAGCCCACTCTCTACAAATCATATTGTTAAGGCCCTTTACTTACGAGCCCAATGTCATTCTTGGGCCGCTAAATAACCGTGACCCTACAATGTTAATAATATAAAAATAAAATAAAAAATTGCAATTTAATAGTTAAATTTTCAAAATTCACATATAGTAATATACATACATATATATATATATATATATATATATATAAAGAGTTGGAAGGTAATCTAACATCACATTGGTTTTAGAAATTTTTTATTAAAACAGAAAAAGGTAATTTATTTTAATAGTTTTTTTTAATATATTTTTCATGAATATAGTATCAAAACTTTGCTAAAATGATTTATTAACAAATGTTTTAAGGATATCAAGTTAACCAGACATTTTTCTTATTTAAATAGACATAACATCTTCCCTTTATACTAGCCTCATCACATGTGAAATATTGTTGGCTAGTTTAAGGTAGCTAGTTTTCTTTTAAATTAAAGTTCATTTTTTGTCCTTAAAATTTGGGTTTGTTATCATTCTAACCATTTGCGTTTCAAAATTTTCATTTTAGCTCCTTATATTTGATTTTGTTTCATACTCGTCTTACCATCTTATTTTATTAATAATCTGATGTTAAGTATCTTTTATGTTTAATCATTTCATAAAATAGTAGTTCTAAAATGTTGTTGAATGTAGATATTTAATTGTTTTAGGAAAGAGAAATTATAAATGGTCAAATTACTAATGAAAATAAATAGTATGATCAATATGAAAACATAATAATTAAACATAAAGTGCCCATAAGTCACCTCATGATTGAGTGCATTTGAATGAAATGAAAGCTGACTGGCATGCTTTTCCTGCTAACAAAATTGGTTGGATTCAAGGGGTTTATAATACCAAGAGAAAAAGAAAATAGTTGAATAGCTTTATGTTTTATATTATATGGCATTCATTTTAGCTCCTTATATTTGATTTTGTTTCATACTCGTCTTACCATCTTATTTTATTAATAATCTGATGTTAAGTATCTTTTATGTTTAATCATTTTATAAGATAGTAGTTCTAAAATGTTGTTGAATGTTCATTTTAGCTTCTTATATTTGATTCCGTTTCGTGTTAGCCTTGTTATCCATTTTAATTAGTAATCTGATATTAATAATAAGTATTTTTCATGTTCAACCATTTCATAAAATACTAACTCTAAAATGTTGTTGAATGTAGATATTTAATTGTTTTAGGAAAGAGAAATTATAAATGGTCAAATTACTAATGAAAATAAATAGTATGATCAATATGAAAACATAATAATTAAACATAAAGTGCCCATAAGTCACCTCATGATTGAGTGCATTTGAATGAAATGAAAGCTGACTGGCATGCTTTTCCTGCTAACAAAATTGGTTGGATGCAAGGGGTTTATAATGCCAAGAGAAAAAGAAAATAGTTGAATAGCTTTATGTTTTATATTATATGGCATGAATAAGAATCTGAAATTAAAATTTGTTAGTTTTACACATGTATTATAGTTCTTTACAAGCTGCCCCAATTAAAATTGTACGGGTAAATATGCTTTCCATTTCCATTTCCATATATTCCTCATAAAAAAAAAATGTGCTTTTCATTTACTTTTCAATTTCAATCGTTACTTTTTCCTTTTTTCTCTTTAAAAAAAAAATATAAAAAGTAGTACAAGTGTTTAACCACGTTATATTTTCCTGGTACAGCAAGCTTTTGCAAAGATCAAACTTTCCTAAATGTAAAGAAGAAAACATATATGAATGGTGAATACTTCATCAAGAAGTATAAGAAGACCATAGAAATCTTGCGTAAATATCATTTTACTCACAAAACCTATAACAAATGATAAACCGCCAACAAGCACCATAAGGAGTCTATTAATTAAGCTATAATAATTTGGAAAACATTGCCACTTATAATGAAATTAGCCTAAAAGCTGATACAATTTTGGCTTGAAATATAAAATTCATTCCCATTATTTTAGTTATAACTAGACTAAAAACTAATAATACATTTCATATTGTCAAACACAGTCTATATGCTCGCAATAGCATTTCAAATAGTAAGAACAATGCCCGCCGCTTGCATTCTCCCACTTCTTGCATTGCTTGGCACAATTTTTGGTGCATAAACCTGACCATGTAACACTTGATTTCCAACATATTTTGCAAACTTCTTTATATGGCTTACAATTTTGGAACATCCAAGGGGCATGTCCTAATAAGTGCGAAGAATTGAAAAGCATATCAATAGACATAACAATCTTATTAAAAAAAAAAAAGAATGTGGGGAAATCAATAATAATTATTTAACCTCAGTCTTACCATAATAGCTTTCTACCCACCCGGTGAATCAATAATAAAAAGGTAAGAATAGGGAATGATAAAGAAAATGGCAAACAAAAAAATAAGAAGGAAACTGAGTCTTATACATGTTTTCCCTCGCTTGCACCAAATAGGCAAATACAAATGAGAACAAGGTCTATATAAAGTATAATTCTAAGAACACTTTTAAGAACAAGGTCTATAGGCAATTAATTGTTTGGCTATTGCAAGATGCTAAGAACTCTTTAACCTTTGGATGTATTAAATGTTTATTGGATTTGAGTCTAAGAAATGGTTGGTGATAAGGATATTTTAGCCATAAAATTGATACTCCCAAAACATTGCGCAAAAAGATCATCGGCACCCACATACCTGTCAGCTTCACGGAAACCAACAAAAGAATTAGGCCGACGACATCATACAAGACAATCCCACAAGGAGACTCAACAAGCGCCTCTATATGCCAACGAGAATGCTAGGACGAAGCAAATGGCTGACGGATGTGGAGAGGCCAACGAGGTCAAAGAAGCCATTAAAACATAATAAAACATAAAGTGCCCATAAGTCACCTCATGATTGAGTGCATTTGAATGAAATGAAAGCTGACTGGCATGCTTTTCTTGCTAACAAAGTTGGTTGGATTCAAGGGGTTTATAATACCGAGAGAAAAAGAAAATAGTTGAATAGCTTTATATTTTATATTATATGGCATGAATAAGAATCTGAAATTAAAATTTGTTAGTTTTACAAAAGGTTCATCTAAAGAATACAAAGTGCTATATGTTTATGCATTTCTTTTTATTCTTCTTTGAATTTTAGAATAACTTTTATCTCTAAAAAAAATTAATATTTTAATGATTTTTTGCAAAGGTCAATTGTGGCCCTCGCAAATAATTTAGTATTAGTAAGGGATTTTTAACCCACACAAAAAATAAACTTTTTTCAAGGGATTTTTGTTTTCCCTCGGAAATAATTTGGTGGGAACATTTCCTTCCAAAAATTTTGACATTTTAATAATTATTTTTGAAGGTCGATCTTGGTCCTCACAAATAATTTTGGTATTAGTAACGGTTTTTTTTTAATCATCACAAATAATACACTTTTTGTGAGAGATTTTTAATTGTCCCTCGCAAATAATATGGAGGGAAAATTTCCCTCCAAAATATTATTATTTGTGACGACTATAACACGTAATTGCGACAGTTTTTTTTTGTTGGTCACAAATATTTCACATTTTACCAAGTATTTGCGAGGACTTTATTTTGCCATCACCAATAAGATTTTTTGAGAGGGCTTTTTGGGTCCGTCAAAAATTCTTGGTTGCTAATAGGCATTTTTCTTGTTGTGAATTTTGATCATATCCTTTTTGTTATACAATGAAGGATTTTGAGATGGATTGAAGAATGTGAAGCAAAAGAAGAGAGTAAAAAACAATCAAGCCTCCAATTTGTGATTTTGGAAATGTTAGGTAAAGTTAATTTTAGAATGAGTTCAATTTTAGAATTATGTTTTCAAATTGATGTTGTTCACTTCAGCCGTAAGCACTTTCTACTAATGGTGGTTAATGTCATTCTGGAGCAACAATTTATCATTTTTTGTTCAAGCCTATTGAACAAAGCCAAATGCAATTTACAAACTACAACACACATAATCTTTATACTATCAGCTGTGAGTGCTATAGACACAAGTGGAGTCTCTCTCTTCAAGGATTTGAGAAAAGCAATGGAAAAGAAAGGGGTTGAGGCAAGCGCGTAAAATCTCTTGTATAGTTCTTTTATATCCTTTTTGTTGCTGATAGTCTCATACTTCAATTGTTATTAATTGGCTTCACAACTTGTACTTGTGAATCCCCTGGGTGAGGTAATGGAAAAACTCCTGAAAGCAGATGAAGCTTAGGATTTCATGAGACCGGATAGCCTTTACTTGACAGTTGGAGAGGCTGTAGCTTCACTCTCATCAACAATGAAAGATCAATCATCAACAATGTAAATGAAGTGGCATATACAAAGTATTGCTCACTATGAATTACGTGTTTGACAAGAAACCCTGATAAAATTAATATTGCATATAAATAAAGCATTATAGTTTCCACATATTTAAATGGTACATCTCATTTTCCTACTGGAAGTATTGGTGGCTGTAAATTTTACCTGAGAGTTCAATTCCAATGTCCATGAATGTTGCTTCAACAAGGATCAGAACAAATTAGGCAAGATTGTTCGATCTCTTCTTTACACATTTCCTTCTATGATAATATATGGGCTAGATATAGGTTTGTGGTTTCACCCACAAAGGATATGGAACAAGGCATTAAGGGTATTGAATGTGAAGGCTATATATCAAGCATTACTAGATCCCTTGGTATTAAGAACATTCTTCTTCTTACTGGAATAGCTTCTTTGTTAGGTAGTATTGGAATAATCAAATATTATTTGCAGAAAACCTGCTGATAGTCTTTATGGCTCGTCTTGAGTGTGTAGCTCATCCCATCAACCACTCCTCTAGATTTTGGATTCCATTCGGCTTTGTAAACTCTGTTGTATATACTTGCAAGAGTTTGGTTAAGTTCAGAAGAAGATACATCTATTAATCCTATGTTTTTGGAGTATGTTGCTACCAAAATCAAATTGATGAAATTTGAAGTTAATGCAGTCGGGGAAAAAAAAAATTGTTTACATATATAATGCCAACATTGCACGTTAGGGGCTCTGTAATCTGTGCAGAGGACCAATCAATGTTTTAATTTTTTTGGGGGGGGTCATATTATGGAGTTTTGTTTGAAATAATGCACGGCTATATCTTTCATATACGGTGAAGTATGAGATAGAGAGTACTTGTAGAAACTATTGGAGTTAGGTTATATGTGCATGGGCTTTACACTACATTTGGGTCTCTTACGCCATTAGGCCCATTACATATCAAATCAGTTTATTATTATTTAACATCCCCTCAAACTCAAGATGGAAGTTTGATGAAGCATTAAGTTACGAATAAAGCTTGTGAAGATACCTCGAAGAAACCTTGAATGATTCCTTGAAAATGTTCTTGAAAGTGACCAAATTGGTTGGATATGGATTAGTCACAATAGAGGAAGATTTATGCAAATTGAGATGATGACTTCAAAGGAATGCTGGAAGAAAGCTGCAAAGGCTTGATAATGGCTGCATCAATGACCAAGGAAGAAGTCGTTATGGCCTAACAAAGGTTAAAGAATGGCTACATTAATGGCCTGAAAAAAAAAAATTTGGCGAAGGACATTGTGATAAAGCACATGTGAGTAAGTTAGCAACTTTTGCATATATAGGGTCCAAATGGATCAATTTGAGTGATTTAGGGGGTTTAAATGAGCAAATAGAACCTAAAATCAAAATCTACGGCAGGGGGGGGGGGGGGAATGGAATAGGGAAAATGCCATCTCCGAGCAAAATAATGGTCAAGGCTGTAAACGAGCCGAGCTTTGTCGAGTAGTGCATGTTCAAACTTGGCTCGTTAAAAAAAGTCAAAAGCTTAAGCTTGGCTTGAGCTCATGACAAGCCTAGGAATGGTGTTTGAGCTTGAGCTCGTGAGAAAGCCAAAAAGCTTGAGCTTGGCTTGGCTTGATTAATTAGTCAAGCCAAGCTCAAGCTTAATATCAAGCTCAAACTTGAGTTCAGGTCAAGCTTTTGAGCTTGAGATCTAAAAAAAATATATTATCAAATGCTTAAATCTCTAAATTAAGGAAAAATAAAAAAAGTAGACTTTAATTATCATGCATCTAGCCCTACTTATGATTAGCCATTATTTAAATTAAAATTTTACATAATTAAATTCATTCATTCATCATTCCCTATTTATAGTTTCAACAATTATTCAAAATACAATTTTTACATTCACGTTAGAAGGTGAAGAACCAGAAAAATACTTGTTTGTAACTATTATGAATAAGAAAATACTAATATGTTTCATAACTTTATTTTAGATGATTGATAGGGAAAGATCAAATGTGGCTAGCTTAACTAATTTATTTATTTTTAAATGTAACTATAGTCTAAAGTGGTTCTTGGTCAATTTAGTGGGAAGGAAAATATTAAGGTAATGGGTAGTGGTCCCATGTTGGTCATGTCATTATTAAAATATATGTAATGAGTATATTTAGCTAACACATATAAACTTATAAATGAGTCTATGCTTGAATTGTGTTGTATCAAGCCTAATAGCTCACGAGCTTATTCATGAACAAATTTTTTTACTTGGGCTCGGCTTGTTTATTAAACAAGCCTAAAATTAAGGCTCAAGCTTGGCTTATTTATAAACAAACAAGCATGAACAAGCTTTTCATCGAGTCAAGCTCGAGTTGTTCATGATCAACTTGGTTCATTTACAGCCCTAGGTCAAAAGTAGGATATTGATGAGACATTTGATCATGTGGCCCGTCAATGAATATGTCATGTGATGTGGCATGTTCTAAGGCTGACGAGATTGTGTCTATTTTATTTTTTTTTGTGTGGAGAGATTGCATCTGTTGTTGCAATTTGGCTGGTTTGTGTTGCAGGGAATATACATGAAATTTTTAGATCTATGAAATGCAAAATAGAAAAAAAAATGTGTTAAAGAAAATAATCACACAAGACAATATTTACGTGGCTTGACAATTTTCTTACGTCCACAAAGTTGCAATAATTTTACTATTCAGAGGGAAAAAAAATAATGCGGCAATACTATTTTCTTTCTAAAAAACAACACACACCAAACCCTAATTTGAAACAACAGTTTTTCTATCCTGCATACAAGATTCACAATGGGCTTAAAACGGGCTAAAATTTTCCACTCTAGGGACTAAGCCTAAAACAAATCCCATTAAAAACCGTAGCACTTTTATATCAGGTCGGATCGTAATCTGAATCAAATACAACTAGGCTCTAGATAGCCCAACACATATATAAGATAAGGAAAATGTTTGACTTCTAAATGGTTTAGAATTGTCTTGCGCCAATCCATATGGCTGTGTTTTAGCTCCATGACTTTTTAATTAGTTATAGGACTTGTTTAAAAAAATATATGGATTGTCTTATAAATTGCCAATATCCTTTAATACTCCTTCTGCTTAATCACATACCTGGCATTGCATTAATTTTATGAGACGTGAAATTATAGACCCATTAAAAAAAATTACGTAAATAAGTTTTTTTTTTCAAAGATTATTGATATTGTATGAAATTTGTTATTATGATTAAAAAAATAAGATGGGTTAAAATACACAATATTTTCACAAACAACAAATCTTAGGTAGTAAGTTATTACTGATTTTAATTTAAACCAACCACTAAAATTACTTTGTCACCCACAAGTAACAACATGTGACTTAAAGCAAATATCTTTAAATACTATATAATTTCCTTAAAAAAAAGGAGATACTATAATTCCAAGTTCGACTTGAATTAAGGACGTGTTCCAAAAAACCAAAAAAAAGTTTGACTCGAAATAGGAATTTAGAACTGTTGTTGGAAAGCGCCTCTGGATAGCACTTCCACTTTAATATTGATTGTGAAAATATTATGATTATAGAAAGATCTCCAAGAAATAAACAATAGGAAAGAAGCAAACCTAAAATCTAAAAATAAACAAACACACACAAACAAAAGAACATCAAGGATTTACGTGGTTCGACTTTTGGCTTACATCCACAGGTAACGACGAAGAAATTCTACTAACCAAAATATAAAGATATACAAGTTGGTGTATCAATATTCTAACACACACCCAATCCCCAATATCCCCAATACACCCAAAACTAGAGAACTCTCCCAATAATATGCACCAACCAATCTCACTATTTCACTCTCTATTTTCTAATATATAATTGCCGCAACACCTATGTCCTATTTATACATAGAGTTAGTTGGCTAGGTGATCATTGCTTGTGTATTAGAGTTGTTGTAGGATACCACTATATTGGCTAATTCATAAAATAACAGATTCCAAGTTGGACTTGGATATCTAAGCCGGTTAGGTATCAGTTGAGTCCTAAAACAATTAGGAATTATAATTGCACTTGAAATAGGACATCAAGTCTTATAGGCCACTCCAAAACAATTTGGATTAGGATAACAAGCCACCGACTTCACAAGAACCATCGCTATATTAAAGCACGAGAGACCGAGTTTTTATTTTTATTTTTAACAGTTCGTCATATACCCCTAGGGCCTGGAGATAGAGAGCGCGAGAGAGCAAAGAAAGAGAGTTTTAAAGTTGCGTTAGTGATAATGTCTTCTTCTACTCCGGAAAGTCCAACTATGGATCCAGAGTACCTTAAACATGGGCAAAGCAAGCCCAGTTTTCTGCAGGTTTCTGGTACCGCTAGCCAGTGGTCTTCGCTTCCCAAGGATTTGTTGATTACCATTGAAGAAGAGTACCTCGACCTATATACTGATAAAATTAGGTTCCGCTGCGTTTGTTCTTCATGGCGTTCTAGGCTTTCAAAGATGCCTAACCACAAAAATAGCCGACTTCCTTGGTTGTTAATTCCTCATAATCATGGAATAACATGTGGATTCATGGAGCCATTGGAAAAGAGGGTTCACAAACTTGAGTTGCCTCAGTCCGGAGAAAAGGTATTTAAAGGATCAGCATATGGTTGGGTGGTGATTGCTGAAAAGAGTAGTTCGATATACCTAGTTAATTCATTAACAAAGGCCAGAATTAAGCTTCCTCCAAGGTCCAAGTTCCCAGATGTAAGAAAGTACCATGCTAATAAACATGGAAAAGAATATCTTCTTTGGTCATTAAGCTTAATAAGTGTCCCCGGGGAATATTATTCCGTTGATTCAACTGGTGTACGAAACGATCTTTTACAAAAAGTAGTCTTATCTTCAAGTCCTACTTGCAGTAATTTTGTAGCAGTGGCTATATATGGTGAGTTAGGGAGTCTAGCCTACTATAAGAGGGGAGACAAGAAATGGTCTGTCCTCCATGACAAGGCTCCTCCATACAAAGATGCCATTTTTCATGATGGCCAATTGTATGCTTTAAAAGGTAATGGACAACTCATGGTTTGTGATATTGGATCTTACCCAAAGCCAATGGTAACAGAAGTTGCACCTGAGCCTTCAAGAACTCCTTTCGGTGATTTGCATTTGGTAGAGTCTTCCAGCGGGATAATGATGGTTCAACAATGTTTTAAAAGAGGATACATTTATGAGCCTAGCGAGTTATATATAAGGAAGACAACATCTTTTAACATTTTCAGGCTTGATACCAATTGTCGAAATTGGTATCAAGTTCAAAGTTTAGGTGATGATGTGTTGTTCTTGGGATTGAATTCATCTATAGCCATTTCATCTCATGATTACCCTGATACATACAAGGGAAATTGTATATATTTTACGGATGTCAACTACAATTTTGATTTGGAGGGCACTGGAAGAGGTTTTGATGAAGGTGTATTCTGCTTGGATGACAATAAGATTGAACCCCTGCCAGCTTATGTAGGTGACTCGCATAAGGTTTGGCCAGCACCAATTTGGGTAACGCCCAATCCCTATTGATTAATTTTATTTTGTAAAGCCTACTTGTTTCAAAATGTGAGACTTCAGTGACTTTAGTTGAGTGGAAATTCTTCATAATGAACTTAGTTTAATTTGAGTAGAGTTGGTGTTGTTTATCATTCTTTTTTATTTGATTTTTCAGCGATGTAGTAATGTTTTATTATTTTTTTATTACGTAAATTAAATCACATGAATAATATACTTGTAGCTTTTTCCTTTGTATGGAAGACAATGATTCTTCTTGATATGGAAGGAAAAAATGTTTTCTTGTTGAAAAAGTAATTGGATATTCCTTATTCATCAAGGAATATTAATGAAGCCTTATAAATAGGCCTTGTTGCAAAAGAATTTGGTAATTTTTGCCTACGGTTCCTTCACATTGAAGAAAAGAAAGACTCCAAGAAAAACATGAGTGAGTTTCTTCGAGGAAACAATTGGTATATTTTTTTGATGTTGAAAGATTACCTCTGATTGTGTTGAGAGTTTGTTTGTTGTGAGTGTGAGAAAGTAATTTGGTGCATTAGGGTTTTGGGTTTATGAGTTAGTTTGCATTTGTGATAGGTTTTTTTTTTTTGTTGGTGAGATTTATGAGTGTTGTTTGTGTGAGTTGTGAGTAATGATTAATCTTGTTGTAATCCATATCGTTGATAGTGATTTTTAGTTGACATTGCCCTTGGATGTAGGCATGGAATTGGCCGAACCACAATAAATATTGTTATCTAGTATGCATATTTTATTTTCTTGTTTGTGTGTATACGCTTCCACTAGTCCCAAATTACGACAGAGCTTCTTTTGTTGCACAAAACCAACAAAATTCAATAAAAATAAATTGCATAATAATAAGAATTTAGCCATATATGTTTAATAAATATTAAAATGCACCAATAGTAGTGCATATGGCATACCAATAAGATAACGACAATGTACCTTGTTGAAGTAAGGAACCATGGCATATTTATTTGGAATAGATTCCATTTTGAGAGACTTGAAAAAGTATTGCCTTGTTGAAAGGTTGTATACATCTCTAACCTTTCTCGATGCATTTTTTTAGACAAAACTCCGCCTTTTCCTTCTCTTCTTTCTCTTCTTCTTTTTATATTTTTTAGGTGGAAAGTTTTACATTTAGTTCTTGTAAAATTGACTATTTGTTGAGTTCCAAAATTGTTTGCAATTAGTAAATAACTCTACTGTGACTGACAGACAGTATCTTGGAGACAATATGCCTAAAATTTTTGTTGCCTTGGTTGATAAAATATCCACACATGATGCATATAATTTCAAAAGATCAATGTAGTTTGCACCTCAACTTGGTCATATCAATCCCATAGATAACAATAACAATAATATTTTATGTTCTAAGATATGTCGAAATACCAACGAAGTAAAACTTGCTAATTTTTTCTTCTCTATTTTGAGATGAAATACAACTTTGTGAAAATATTGTTATTATAAGTAAAATTTTGTAGATTATAAGCTTCAGTTTATTTATTAATTTGTGTTCATAGGAACAACATTGATTAAAGGTGATAAGTCTCCATGAAAAATTATGGAATATACATTCTACCTGATCAAAACATGCATAGGAACCAAATTGAAAATTTTGTTGGTTTCTTGTCCATACATGGTAGTTTCAATGTTTTAGGAACCAAATTATTCAAAAAACCAAAAATGAGGTTTAAGGTTTTGAGTATAAGAGCAGAGTTTGATTGAAGGTGAAACCATGATATTGTCATAATTAATGTAGCAATTAATGTCGGGTGATCAAACAAGTTATGATCAAATACCTATTGGACTAAAATGGGTTACTATTCCTATAACCTTTACTCCACCTTGTCGGGTCAACCCAAAATGATTCGTATTTTATACACATATCAAAAAAAAAAAAATCCTTTATGTTAGTTTTTAGACCCCTTAACATAAGTTATTTAACTTAGTTATTTAGTTAAGTGATTATTTAGATAAATTATTCAAATCTAGGTTAAAACAAAACAATCATATCATGCAAAGCAGCAGAAAAATAAATAACAAAACGAGATGATGACTCAGGAAAACCAAATCGGTAAAAAACCTAGGGAGGATTTAACTTAGCTATCCTCAAGGTAAAAAGCCAATTCACTATAGAGAATCAAACTTTACAATAAGACTTAGATGACTAACATCCTATTGCTACCACATGTAGAACTTATTGACACGACCACGTACAAGCTCCGAATCCACGAACTCCTTCTCTATTAGGCCTTGGCAACACAAGCACCCACACTTGTGATAAAAAATACAAACTCTTATGTTTATGACTCCAAGACCACCCTTGAAGGTTTAGATCATCAGCACATTTGATGACTAGATAAGGCAGTAACTTTTACAACACCGGATCTTGAGATTCTTCAAAGAATAACACCGGTAGAAGACATGAGAGAGCTTTTTGGGTACAAAACCCTAGATACAAAGGAGGCACACTCTTCTCTCTCTGAAAAGCATTCTAAAAATGTGATTAGAATTTCCTTTATATACTAGTAGTGTTTTACTTAAAACCCAATACGTTTAATTAATGTTTTGGCTGAAATAGAATTTTTCAAATACGTGTTTCGATCGATCGAGCCTGTCTTTCGATCGATCGAATCAGGTAGATTTCGAATTCTTCTTTCTGCAGCTTGTATACTCTTGAATCTTGACTTGTTCGTGATCACGATTTGCCAATTATTCTAAACTTTTAGACCCTAACACTTTAACATACTTTCTCGCTGGTTTTTTTTTTTTTTTTGTACTTTTTTTAATACAAATAAAGAAACAACCAAAAAGATAAAAGTTAAATATATATATATATAAATCTTTATGTTTATATTCCAGAAATTAATTTCAATGGTTTACTAATCTAATAATTACACAAAAGAAGGAAATAAAACACTTATACATGAAACATGAAATAAATTTAAATCACATTTAAATTTACTATGTTTTTGGATTAGATTTTTGCCGAAAACTCTCTTGTTTATTTGTCTATTTGTTGAAAGTTGGTAAGATTATAATTGTACTTGAAAAAATTGAAATTTTTGAAAGGTTGTACATAAGAAAATGAAGTAAAAAAATCAAAAGAAAAAAAATAGTCCATACTTATTCAAAATATATATCTCTAAGAACAAATAAACAATTACAAAGAATACATATAATGAACTTACAAATAAACTTCTTAAATGTTGGTAGTAGATCCTACATTGAAATCTTTTTTATTTGAAAACTAGTGAAGCTGATGAATATCATTTACGATATAGAAGATTTAATATAACTTTTTTTTTAGAGATAAAAAATTTAATATAACTTAAGTATATAAACATACATAATTGAAATGAGTTAATAAAATATTATGTTTAAAATTTTATAATAAGGACTTAATTAATAGGTCAAGTTAGGTTGGGTACGTGTTTGACCGACCAAATCGAGTCTAAATTAGATGCGAGTCCAATAGTAAGGCAAACAAGAAGTTAACCGCCAACTTGTGAAGAAAGCAAAGTTGAGAATAAATGTCCTTGCCCGAGGAAGTCATCAGCATCCCCCCACCACACCAGTCACCACCCCCCGGCCATATATATAATTAACTATTAGCTATTTATACTCTCTCCTAGTCTCCTTAACCATTTAGCCTAGCCAAGTCAATCTCCCATTCTTACAGTTATTAATTTCCTTCTCTTTTTTTATTTCCCTCCACCCTTCATTCATTCAATACTCAATAGTAAGGCAAACAACAAGTTGATATTATCACATAGCTCAGGCAGAGAGTAAAAAACAAAACAAAAAAAATTCAAGAAAGGTACTTTCCGATTATAAAGTGTCTTTTCTTTTTCTTTCTTTCCCATTCCAATCTAATTCCTACTCTAAATTAATATCGGTATTTGTTTTCCTTCCCTCTTATTCTAACTGTTATTCATTTTCTATCCATTTTCTTTTTCTTTTTTCTCTTTCCCCTTAACACTCGTAATAGCAAGAGAAACAGAAAACAGCGTGGTGAGGATCCATCACAAAACAAAGAAAGAAAGCAGCGAGTTGGGAAAAAAACAAGAATTCAAGAAAGGTATGCCAATTTCCAATTACAAACTAATACGTTCTTTTTTTCTTTCCGATCCAAATCTTTGTTGCTCTTGTTTCCCTTCTCTCTAATTCTAAATGTCACTCATTTTTGTTTTCGTTTTTTCCTTTCCCAAGAAAACAGAAACAGGAAGGACTCAAAATGACTAAGAGAATGGAAGTTGAGGGCCACTCTATCTGCACTCATTGTGCTCTGAAATATGAGAGTGTCCAAGAATTGAAAACTCACTCATCAAGAACGCATAGGAAGTATAAGTTTGAATGTGAATGTGGAAACTCCTTTCCAACCAAAGCCGCAAAGAAAGAGCACTACGAAAGTCACTCGTGGGTTATTTTTGTTCTCTCTATTTCCGTTTTTCCAAGACATTGATTGATGAGGATAAAACTAGTTAGATAAGGGTGACGGGCAAGCTTGACAAAGCTGACGAGAGGGAACTGTACCGTCAGCAAGTCTTCAAGGCTGACAGGGGAGTAAAGGAAGAGCACACATGTAACCGGGCATCCTGAAGCTGACGGAAGTAAAATTAGACTGACAGGAGTAATTAGGCAGACGGGAGTAAACTTGGGCAGACGGGGTTATCCTAAACTGACGGCGTGGGTCTACAAGTTGATTGAACTGCCCGTTTACGTATATAAGTAAAATAACTTGCTCTCCGCGTTTCAAGGAACCTAAAGACTCCTATATGGAAAGAATCCCGTAAAATACGCCCAAGAAGACTCCTATAAGGAAAAGACTTCTACTCCAAGGAAGAGAGGTCAACCATCTACTACTATAAAAACCCAAGCACCCTTATAAAACACGGTACGCATAATTTACCCTCTCTAGCACTCTAGAGCAGTGAGAATAGTTCTAACTTGACCTTCGGAGGGTGTTTGGCCGGTACCACACCGGTACTCTCTGCTAGGTTCTTCCTTTTCGTTGTGCAGGTGCCGTTTGATCGTACGAGGAACGTGTGACTCACTGGTGATACTATTTTCAGCTTCATCAGTTGGCGCCGTCTGTGGGAAACGTAGCGCGTTCTCGCTTCCTAGACAAAAGAGTTACATGGTACTCACTCGCTCAATGGCGACAACCAACGACGCTCAAGAAGAAGAAGCCCCTACGACTGCTCTTGAAAGACAGGTGAGGACACTCGCCGCTGCCGTAGAGCGCCTCACCAAACAAAATCACGACCTAGAAGAGCAACTGAGACAGAAGAATGCAGCCCCCAACAACCAAGGAGCAGAGCAAGAGGGAACTAGCGCCGACAGGAGAAATCAGGAAGGCCCCCAGGCCAGCAACGCCCCGAGCAAACCAGAACGGCAGAACACGAGCATCCCCTCCCTCGCAGAGATTGCTCCGCCACTTGTTATCGCGGAGATGCAGGCCATGAAGGAACAAATGGAGGTTATGATGAATGCTCTCAAGGGACGAGTATCAAGCGACCTGGACGACCTTGTCAACCGAACTGACTCGCCGTTCACCGCCACCGTCAACTCCTACCCTTTACCAAGCAAATTCCGCATGCCACAAATAGACAGTTATGACGGGGTCAAGGACCCGCTGGACCACCTGGAGACCTTCAAGACCCTAATGCACCTTCAAGGAGTAGCGGACGCCATCATGTGTAGGGCCTTCCCCACAACATTGAAGGGCGCAGCGAGAATTTGGTTCGGCCGACTGGCACCAAACTCCATCGGCACCTTCAAAGAGCTCAGCGCTCAGTTTACCGCACACTTCATTGGAGGCCATCGATACAAGAAGTCTACAGCGTGCTTGATGAGCATGAAACAGCGAGAAGATGAAACTTTAAGGGCTTACATCTCCCGCTTCAACAAAGAGGCACTCTCAGTCGACGAAGCCGACGATAAGATCCTTGTTGCGGCATTCACGAATGGCTTGAAGAAGGGAAAGTTTTTGTTTTCCCTATACAAAAACGACCCTAAGACCATGTCGGAAGTTCTTTACCGCGCCACGAAGTATATGAACGCTGAAGATGCCCTACTAGCTCGGGAAGAGAAGCCCAGGAAAAGAGAACGACAGGAAGACAATCGGCAGGACCAAGGCCGCAAGAAGACAAGAACAGGAGACCGGAGGGAAGAAAGACGCCCTAGACCAATGGGGGGAAGATTCACGAGCTTCACTCCGCTAACAGCCCCGGTGGATCAAGTCCTTATGCAAATCAAGGACGAAGAGGCTCTGACGTTCCCAGGAAAACTGAAGAGCGACCCCAACAAACGTTCCAGGGATAAGTATTGCCATTTCCACCGCGACCACGGCCACGACACGGCTGATTGCTATGACCTCAAGCAGCAGATTGAGGCCCTCATCAGACAAGGAAAGCTGCAAAGATTCGTTAGCAAGGAGAGAGCGGATCCCCCCGCACAAGACCAGCACCCCCGACGGGACAATGAGCGACCGAGGCCTCCGATCGGGGATATCAGGATGATCGTAGGGGGAACGGCTGCCGCCGGGTCATCCAAGAAAGCCCGCAAGACCTATCTTCGGATGGTACAAAATGTTCAGCTGACGGGAGTCGTGCCAAAAATAGCACGGAAAGAAGGTCCCATAATCGGATTCTCAGAGGAAGACGCGCGACGCCTTCACCATCCACATGACGATGCGCTCGTCGTCAGCCTGCGTGTGGGGGACTACAACATGCACCGGGTGCTGGTCGACAATGGCAGTTCAGCGGATATTCTATACTATACAGCGTTCCAGCAGATGAGGATCGACAAAGAGCGGTTGATCCCAACCAACGCCCCGCTTGTTGGCTTCGGCGGGAGCCGGGTATTCCCATTAGGCGCAGTCACATTATCCGTCATTGTAGGCGATTACCCTCAGCAAATAGCCAGGGATGTGACATTCTTGGTGGTCGATTGCTCATCAGCCTACAACGCTATCCTCGGGCGACCCACGCTCAACTCATGGAAGGCAGTAACTTCCACCTATCACCTAATGATCAAGTTCCCGACTGATTACGGAGTAGGCGAGCTGCGCGGGAGTCAGATGGCCGCACGCGAATGCTACATAGCCATGATGGAAATGGAGGATCAGGTTCAGGCTTTAAGCATAGAAGAGCGCCGGACGGTAACAGAGCCGGTCGAGAAGTTGGAAGAGATACCCCTTGACAATTCCGATCCTAGTCGAACGACCAAAATCGGAACGCTCGCTAACACCACGATCCGTCAGGAGCTCATAACCTTCCTCAGACGCAATCAGGACGTATTCGCGTGGGATCATGAAGATATGCCGGGAATAGATCCTTCAGTCATGGTGCATAGGTTGAACGTATCGCCTGCCTTTCCACCTATCAGACAGAAGAAGAGAGTGTTTGCCCCCGAGCGAGACCGAGCCATAGCAGAAGAAGTCAGAAAGCTACGGGAAGCAAGTTTTATTAGAGAAGTATACTATCCCGACTGGTTAGCAAATGTGGTGATGGTCAAGAAGGCAAGCGGGAAATGGCGGATGTGCGTGGACTTCACCGATCTCAATAAGGCCTGCCCCAAGGATAGCTACCCCCTCCCGAGGGTCGATATCCTAGTAGACTCCACGGCTCAACACCAGCTGCTGAGCTTTATGGACGCCTTCTCGGGGTACAACCAAATCCGAATGCATGAAGCCGACCAAGAGAAAACGTCGTTCGTAACCAGCCAAGGCCTCTTCTGTTACAAGGTGATGCCCTTCGGCCTAAAAAACGCAGGCGCAACGTACCAGAGACTCATGAACAAAATGTTCGCGCAGCAGATTGGGAGGAATGTCCAAGTCTATGTGGACGATATGTTGGTGAAGAGCCGAAGGGAGGAAGATCATCTGGGAGATCTCAAAGAAACATTCGACACACTTCGCTCCTACAATATGAAGCTCAATCCAGGAAAGTGTGCCTTTGGGGTAACGACAGGAAAATTCTTAGGATTCATGGTGTCTCAGAGGGGCATCGAAGCAAATTCGGACAAGATCCAGGCCATCCTGGATATGGCACCACCAAGAAATGTGAAGGAGGTGCAAAGCCTCAACGGAAAGATAGCAGCACTAAACAGGTTCGTGTCAAGGGCCACGGACAAGTGTTTACCCTTCTTCCGAACATTGAAGAAATCCTTCGAGTGGACTGACGAATGCCAACAAGCTTTCGAAGAATTGAAGGCTTACCTCTCCTCCCCACCATTACTAAGCCCGTCGCAGCCAGGAGAGGAGCTTTTTCTCTATCTAGCCGTCTCCCCCGCAGCAGTTAGCGCGGCCTTAATCAGAGAAGAAGAGAAAGTGCAAAAGCCCGTGTACTACGCAAGCCGCGCGCTTCATGGGGCCGAAGAAAGATACCCGCCCATGGAAAAACTTGCCTTTGCATTGGTTACGGCAGCCCGCAAACTCAAACCATACTTCCAAGCCCATACGGTGAACGTCCTGACTGACAAGCCTTTAAGGCGAGCAATGAGCAGTCCCGAGGCCGCGGGACGATTGGCACTATGGGCCATAGAACTGAGCGAATTTGATATTCAATACCGCCCACGGACTGCCATCAAAGGACAGGTCGTCGCCGACTTTATAGCTGAGTTCACTCATGATGAAGACAAGGGGGCAGCAGAGTCCCCTCAATGGAGCATATATACGGACGGGTCATCTAACAGACAAGCCGCAGGGGCCGGCATTGTGCTATTATCGCCCGAAGGAGACACCATTGAATGTATGGTCCGTCTTGATTTCCCTGCCACTAACAATGAATCAGAGTATGAGGCTCTGATAGCAGGGCTCGACCTTGCCAAAGCGGCAGGAGCCGCGAGGGTAGTCATCTATTGCGATTCACAGGTCATCACTAACCAAATAAATGGAGACTATGAGTGCAAGGGCGAAAAGATGAAGAAGTACCTTGGTGAAGTAAAGGCGAGAGTGGATGACCTAGAAGCTAAAGTCGTCCAAATTCCTAGAGAAGAAAACGAGCGAGCCGACCGCCTCGCGAAAGCCGCCTCAGCAGAACAAATGGTCATCCCTGGTAATGTACTCTCCTTCATACAGCTTTCTCCACTAATAAACCTCAGCAACATGCAGGAAATATGCTCCGACAGAAGCTGGGCGACGCCGTTAGTTTCATACTTGAAAAACGGGGTCTTACCAGACGAGAAGGAAGCAGCAAGGAGACTTAAGGTCCAGGTGGCGAGGTTCGTCCTAATAAAAGACGTCCTTTACAAAAGAGGTTTCTCCCGACCATATTTAAGATGCTTGGGTACGGAAGAGGCAGACTACGTCATGAGAGAGGTACATGAAGGAATCTGCGGAAACCACTCAGGGTCCAGATCGTTGGTACACAAGCTGGTGCGAGCAGGGTACTTTTGGCCCACCATGCAGAAGGACGCCGAAGCCTATGTCAGGGCCTGTGACAAGTGCCAAAGGTTCAGCAACATTATTAGGCAACCAACCGAAGAGCTGACCCCAATGACGGCCCCGTGGCCGTTCGCACAGTGGGGCTTAGATATTATGGGACCCTTCCCTACAGCAGCACGACAGCTAAAGTTTCTGGTGGTAGGCATCGACTATTTCACAAAATGGGTAGAAGCCGAAGCTTTGGCCACAATTACGGAGAAAAACGTACGAAGCTTTGTTTGGAGATGCATCATATGCAGGTTTGGCATTCCTAGAGTCTTCGTCTCGGACAACGGACGGCAATTCGACAACGACTCATTTCGAGATTTCTGCTCGCAACTAGGAATAAAGAACCACTATTCCTCCCCCGCCCACCCTCAAGCTAATGGCCAAGTCGAAGTAACGAACCGATCCTTGCTCAAGATTATCAAGACTCGGCTCGAGGGGGCAAAGGGTATATGGCCCGATGAATTGCCAAGCGTGTTATAGGCTTACAGGACGACAGCAAGAACACCCACAGGAGAAACACCATTCCGGCTGACGTACGGAGGCGAAGCAGTCATTCCAGCAGAAGTTGGGCTCGCAAGCTACAGGGTGCACAACCACGACGGGAACAAAAATGACGAAGCTATGCGACTACAGTTGGACCTGATAGATGAAATCAGGGCAATAGCAGAACAAAGGCTCGCTCGGTCCCAGGACCGTATGGCTAAACATTACAACTCCCGGGTTCGACACAGGGACTTCCAGGTTGGAGACCTTGTTCTTAGAAAGGTCATGGGAGCCGCTAGGGACCCTACCCAAGGGAAACTCGGCCCCAATTGGGAAGGACCCTACAGAGTCACGTCATGGCAAAGGAAAGGCACGTACCATCTAGAGACGTTGGAAGGAAGGAAACTGCCGCACCCATGGAACACCGAGCACTTACGAAAATACTACCAGTAGGAGCGACGGCACGAAGTTGAACTTTTTCTTATTTTATTTTACATTCCGGCAAGACTTTAGTCTCACTCCTCAGAACTATCATTTACTTTAATTTTTTGCAATAATTCTTCTTTTTAGCCCAAGGGGCAGGATTTACTTTTAATTACTTTTTGAATGCATGGCAATAAGAGGAGTTTTTTCAGAAATTACTAGTGTATTTTTTCTACGATCTAGTAAGTCCGCAACCAAAACCACTAAGTCCATAACATGTGGACCAAAAAAATGTCAAAGACATCAAGGCAAAGGCCGACGGTCCAGGAAATCTTAAAAGGCTGACGGACCAAGAAAGATGTCAAAGACATCAAGGCTTAAAAGGCTGACGGGCCATAAAAGATGTTAAAATACATCAAGGCTTAAAAGGCTGACGGGCCATAAAAGATGTTAAAATACATCAAGGCTTAAAAAGCCGACGGGCCATGAAAGATGTTAAAATACATCAAGGCTTAAAAAGCCGACGGGCCATGAAAGATGTCAAATACATCAAGGCTTAAAAGGCTGACGGACCAGGAAAGATGTCAAAGACATCAAGGCTAAGGCTGACGGGCCATGAAAGATGTTAAAATACATCAAGGCTTAAAAAGCTGACGGGCCAAAAAGGTGTCAAAAACATCAAAGGTAAGGCCGACGGTCCAAAAAATCTCTAAAAAGCCGACGGTCTAAAAGATGAAACAATCATCATAGGGACAAGGTCCTAAAAAAAAAAAGGGGGGATGTTAAAAACATCAAGTCCTAAGAAACTGACGAGCTAAAATGATGTTAAAAACATCGAAGCTAGAAGCTAAAAAGGCTGACGACCATTAGATGAAGCGATCATTGTATGGACATAGCCCTCAAACCAAGACATACAATAATGAGTCATCAAAACGACGGATTTAAGAGATTGACGACCTTAAAACAGTAGCAAGGGCTGTAGACCAACGGTCATCAAGCCGACGGAGCTTAAGGCCTAGGCACGGCATTCATGCCAACGGGGGCTTCCAACAGTGCAAAATAGCTGACGTAATCCAAGTAGACGAGAATAATTACCAAAATTTCGTCTAAGGCCACCATCAACAAAGGGATATAAAAGTTACGGAAATTAAACACAACTATACACAAACAAAAGCCCAAGGGAAACAAAGAGAACACTTAAAGATTGTTTGAAAATTACAACTACAACTGTTTTATACATAGCCAAAATACAAAATAAGAGCTAAGGGGCAGGAACATCAGCATTCTTGCCGTCAGCATCCACAATCACAGCAGGAGAATCAGAAGCAGCAGGATTAGCAGCAGGCTGGGCCAGGACCACGCTGTCGTCGCGCCTCGGAGTAGACTGACGGAGGCTGTCGTCTCCATCACCCATGGTGATCCCGGATAAATCCAACTCCGGGTAGGCCGACGCGACTTGCTGAAGGCAGTCTTCAAACCCGGTGCCATAATATTCGCCACACGAGTCAAAGAAAGCCTGCGACGCTTTGAAATCTCTGATCGCGTCAGCCCCCGCCGTCTGCAGCTTTTCGCTCAGTGCCGTCACCTCTTCCTGGAGTTTATCACTCCGACTACCGCTCTCCGTCAGCTTCTCCTTAACTTCTTGCAGCTCCGTGTTGAGGGTACGGACGGCATCCTTGTACTGAGCTTGCTGGTTCATCAGGCTTTTATTGTGACTGCGGACTCGAGTGACGACCCCCTCCTTCGCCACACAACGATCTTGAAGGGCCTTGACACGAACCAAGGCCTAAGAAAACACATCCGTCAGTTGAAAAGTATACCAAAGCAAAGCAAAGCTTCCCCAAACAAAATTTTAGTAAACATACCCTGGTAAGGTCAAAAAGGGCTGACGCCCCTAGTTCCTCCGTCCCCACCTGGTCACAAGGTTCAATATCCGTCGGTTTAATCAGGGACCCAACCTCCCCGACGGCATAATCCTTGTGGGTCAGGAGACGGCAGGGGCCCTCGCTGACGGGACCGGCAGAAGTCATCACCCCCTTGCCCGCACCATGACTAGGCTTGGGAAGGGACTTCTCCTTCAGTGGTTCGTCCCTTGGAGTGACGGCAGCTTTCTTTAAGGGACGGCTGTCATCACCGTCAGGCTTCCTCTTCGTCGCCTTAGCGACGACCTTTGGAGTTGACGAGGCCTCCCCTGCCGCCTCCTTATTCTTTCTCTCCTCCTTCTGACGGGCTGCGGCGGCCCTTATCCTTTGCTTCGCAGAGTCCATTTCTACAACACAAAGAACACCATTAAGGTAGGTAACGGAAGAATAAAAAACTGACGGGATAAATTAAAGCCTACTCACGACGGCGTGCAAATTCTTCCAACTTTCGAGCTTCCGCTGACGGATCTGGACCCCCACAGTATAAGTGAAGGGTGTCAAGGGTGATCAAATCCCTACACTTACGTTCTTCCAAAGGAATTTCCAGAATCCGTTGGATAAACTCCTCCTGCTCGTCAGTTATGTGAGGGCGGGTATAAGCTGAAAGAAATAAAAAGTATTGTTAGCATCGCCTCAGAAAACACACGAGCCTCATAGCTGACGGGATTAACCTGAATCCCTGACGAAGGCCCAGGTATTGTCAAAGTAACCACGGGGCATCGTCGCCCACTCCTCCTGACGGCAAACCCAATCCGTCCCCTCAACAAAAAAATACCGACTCTTCCAGTTCCTGTTTGAGTCTGGCATATCCGACACTAGCCTTAGCCCTTTCTCCCTGGCATTAAAATGATACGTCCCCTTAGACGAGGCGATGTGGTGAGGCCTATAACAATGAAAGAATTCTTCTAAAGTGAGCTGACGGTGTCCTCCGCTAAGACTGCCCCAAAGGATTTCAGATCCTATAAAAGTCCTCCAGGCGTTTGGGGCGATCTGGGTGACGGATATTCCAAGGAAGTCAGCAAGCTGACGGTGTAGAGTCGTCAACGGTAATCTCAGACCGGCAGCAAACATGGCGTCATACATGCCAACGTCAGCTGTCCTCCCGGAATAACACCTCTCATTCTCTGTAGGGAGACGGAGGGGAATGTGGTCTGGAATTTGATAACGAACCCGTAACTCCCTAAAAACTTTGTCACTCATCCCAGGCGAAAATTTGTTGACGGCCCAATCCTCAGGAAGAATGAAGGGACGATTATCTCCGGGACCCTCTGAGGTCCCTTCACTGGATCTCTCATCCCCGTCACTGTCCTCCCCGTCAACATCCACTCCATCCTCGCCATTTCCATCCCCTCTTCCCTCATCCTCATCTCCCTCAGCAAAACTCTCATCGTCGTCAGGAGATTGGGCTGACGACCCTCTCTCTGACGGAAGGGAGAAGTTTGACTCATCTCCAGAGCCAAAGGTTTCGTCGTAGCCCGCTCCTTCGCGGACTGACGACTCCTCACAAGACGCGTTACTCGACATCTGACTACCTACAAGTGACGGGTTTAAGCTAAGTACCTAGGCTGACGACCATACTAATGAGGCAAAATAACAAAGGGAAAAGAAGAAGGAAGGAAAGAAAAATGAAGACTTACCGGTATGAAGGCTTTCTGGACAACTCTAAAAGACAGCGCCAAATAAACCGACGGAAGTAAAGCTGACGAAAGGGGGGCGACGATCTTCCTCTCCACAAGATCAGCAAGAATGAAATAGTGAAAAATGAGGGGAGGTGCTGTTTATATATGAAAAAAAATGGCGCGAAAGACGAAGCGACGTCTCATCGAATGCAAAGCCAATAGGAGCAAGCCACCTGTCCAAGGCATTAAATGCACAAAATCCACGCGAACGATATCCCAGTAAAACAAACTCCACAACCCGTCAGTACAAAGTCTGACGGAGGTATGGAGTAGGGGGCAAGTGATGAGGATAAAACTAGTTAGATAAGGGTGACGGGCAAGCTTGACAAAGCTGACGAGAGGGAACTGTACCGTCAGCAAGTCTTCAAGGCTGACAGGGGAGTAAAGGAAGAGCACACATGTAACCGGGCATCCTGAAGCTGACGGAAGTAAAATTAGACTGACAGGAGTAATTAGGCAGACGGGAGTAAACTTGGGCAGACGGGGTTATCCTAAACTGACGGCGTGGGTCTACAAGTTGATTGAACTGCCCGTTTACATATATAAGTAAAATAACTTGCTCTCCGCGTTTCAAGGAACCTAAAGACTCCTATATGGAAAGAATCCCGTAAAATACGCCCAAGAAGACTCCTATAAGGAAAAGACTTCTACTCCAAGGAAGAGAGGTCAACCATCTACTACTATAAAAACCCAAGCACCCTTATAAAACACGGTACGCATAATTTACCCTCTCTAGCACTCTAGAGCAGTGAGAATAGTTCTAACTTGACCTTCGGAGGGTGTTTGGCCGGTACCACACCGGTACTCTCTGCTAGGTTCTTCCTTTTCGTTGTGCAAGTGCCGTTTGATCGTACGAGGAACGTATGACTCACTGGTGATACTATTTTCAGCTTCATCATTGATAATATATTTTACATGTTGTTTTATTTATTCATTTATTTATTTTTGTTTAGGGTATTAGAAGGTGAATCAACATGCGTTCAATGCAACATAATGTTTGAATATTCTGAATATTTGCACATCCATACCTTCAACGAGCACAAGAAATACGAGTATCATTGCCAGTGCCGAATGCATTTCCTACAAAAGCAGTGATGGACCAGCATTTCAATGTGTTGCACTCTCAGTAAATTCCTTTTTTTTTCTTTTTTCTTTTTCTTTTCTTTCTTTCTTTTTCAAATCTTTGACTCAACAAAAGACTTATATTTTTATTTTATTTTTTTGGTTTATAGGAAGTTACTCCATTTTAAAGTGAAGAAGAAGAAGAACAAAAGAAGACCTGCTTAGGCAGACGTAGTGTGGGGTTGTATTTGGTTGTGATGAACAAAGTTCCAGAACAAAATTAAATCTACAATTAGTTATTTTGTTATTTATTTTTATTTATTTTTTTGGTGAAAATAGAATGCATTAAAGAAACAGCTTAAACGTGTTGATTTTGCCTGAATAAGAATGTTAGATTTTACTGAAAATTTTGTATTTAGTGGGTGGATTTTTTGTGAGGGGTGTTTTGTTTTAGCAATTAAGATTTTCCCTCTCAATGCAGCTCTCTTTTAGAGGATTTTTGCTTGAACATTTTCCCCTAATTTTCCAAACATTTTGTGCATAGAAAAGTGTCAATTTAATTACAAGACCCTTAACATATTGTATTAAATTTTATTTTATTTTAATATCTGTTTTGTCATAGGAGACTCTTAAATTGGCATGCAATGTATAGTATATTATTAATATCATCTCCTATCTATAAGTATTTTATGCATTTATTATGCATAGAGTTCAAATAAAATGATATTTTCTTCAAAACTCATTCTGTAGTTTTTACTATGCATTCCAGTTAGCGATAAGTTTGTTGAAAGTGGATAAAAATATTTTTATACCATAAAAAATTTAAAGTTTTAAAAAACTATACATAAATAAATAAATAAATCTTTAAAAAAACAATGCCAAATGCAAACATAAGAATACAGAAATATAATTTTTTCTAACCATTTGCGTTTCAAAATTTTCATTTTAGCTCCTTATATTTGATTTTGTTTCATACTCGTCTTACCATCTTATTTTATTAATAATCTGATGTTAGGTATCTTTTATGTTTAATCATTTTATAAAATAGTAGTTCTAAAATGTTGTTGAATGTTCATTTTAGCTCCTTATATTTGATTCTGTTTCATGTTAGCCTTGTTATCCATTTTAATTAGTAATCTGATATTAATAATAAGTATTTTTCATGTTCAACCATTTCATAAAATACTAACTCTAAAATGCTGTTGAATGTAGATATTTAATTGTTTTAGGAAAGAGATATTATAAATGGTCAAATTACTAATGAAAATAAATAGTATGATCAATATGAAAACATAATAATTAAAACATAAAGTGCCCATAAGTCACCTCATGATTGAGTGCATTTGAATGAAATGAAAGCTGACTGGCATGCTTTTCTTGCTAACAAAATTGGTTGGATTCAAGGGGTTTATAATACCAAGAGAAAAAGAAAATAGTTGAATAGCTTTATGTTTTATATTATATGGCATGAATAAGAATCTGAAATTAAAATTTGTTAGTTTTACACATGTATTATAGTTCTTTACAAGCTGGCCCAATTAAAATTGTACGGGTAAATATGCTTTCCACTTCCATTTTCATATATTCCTTATAAAAAAAATGTGCTTTTCATTTACTTTTCAATTTCAATCGTTACTTTTTTCTTTTTTTCTCTCTTTAAAAAAAATATAAAAAGTAGTACAAGTGTTTAACCACGTTATATGTTCCTGGTACAGCAAGCTTTTGCAAAGATCAAACTTTCCTAAATGTAAAGAAGAAAACATTTATGAATGGTGAATACTTCATCAAGAAGTATAAGAAGACCATAGAATTCTTGCATAAATATCATTTTACTCACAAAACCTATAACAAATGATAAACAACCGCCAACAAGCACCAGAAGAAGTATATTAATTAAGCTATAATAATTTGGAAAACATTGCCACTTATAATGAAATTAGCCTAAAAGCTGATACAATTTTGGTTTGAAATATAAAATTCATTCCCATTATTTTAGTTATAACTAGACTACACATTAATAATACATTTCATATTGTCAAGCACAGTCTACATGCTCGCAATAGCATTTCAAATAGTAAGAACAATGTCCCCCGCTTGCATTCTCCCACTTCTGGCATTGCTTGGCACAATTTTTGGTGCATACACCTGACCATGTAACACTTGATTTCCAACATATTTTGCAAACTTCTTTATATGGCTTACAATTTTGGAACATCCAAGGGGCATGTCCTAATAAGTACGAAGAATTGAAAAGCATATCAATAGACATAACAATCTTATTATAAAAAAAATGTGGGGAAATCAATGATAATTATTTAACCTGGGTCTGACCATAATAGCTTTCTACCAACCCGTGAATCAATAATAAAAAGTTAAGAATAGGGAATGATAAAGAAAATGGCAAACAAAAAAATAAGAAGGAAATTCTGATTTTTGAGTCTTATACATGTTTTCTCTCACTTGCACCAAATAGGCAAATACAAATGAGAACAAGGTCTATATAAAGGAGTTTGGCTTACCTCTAGTATTTTTTAACTCGACATTTTTCGTTGTTTTAAATATACATTGGTACATCTGGGACTGACATGGAGGTGATGCAGGAGACAAAACTGGAACTAAACAAACTATTATTGGAGGAAGAGGATATGTGGAACCAAAGGTCCAGAAACTGTTGGCTAAAATCAAGAGACCAGAATACATCTTTCTTTCATACCAAAGCATCCAACAGACACCAACGAAATGCTATAGTGAAGATAATGGATTCTAATGGTACTTGGTAGGAAGAGGAGGAGGTGATTGGTAGGACATTCATTGACTATTATGAACAACTATTCTCATGCTCACATCCAGCAGTCAGTGCGAAATTGCTTGATGCGATACAACCCAAGGTGACTGACGAAATGAACTTGGCTCTACTACAAGCATTCCAGACCACAGAGATTGAGACAACACTGAAGCAAATGCACCCTCTTAAGGCTCTTGGCCCTAACGGTATGCCTTCTTTATTTATCAACACTTTTGGCCCACTGTTAATTTTGTTGTTATACAAACTATCCTGGACTTTCTTAACCATGGTGTAGCTCTGCCAAAGTTTCATGAAACTCACATTATTCTGATTCCAAAGAACAAAAATCCAAAGAGAGTGACAGACTACAGACCAATAAGCTTGTGCAATGTTGCATACAAGCTAGCTTCCAAGGCAGTGGCTAATAGAATGAAAAGGGTGCTGAAAGACATAGTGGGGGAGAATCAGAGTGCCTTTGTAGCCGAAAGACTCATTACAGATAATGTGTTAGCAGCTCATGAAGTAATGAACCACATAAATAGGAAGAGGAAAGGAAAATGGGGTGAGATGGCTTTGAAACTGGATATGAGCAAAGCATATGACCGAGTAGAATGGGAATACCTACAGAAGATCATGCTCAAGTTGGGTTTCCATGAGAATTGGGTTCATATAATTATGCAATGTGTATCATCAGTAACATATGCAATTCAAATCAATGGGGTACCTCGAGGAGTTATCAAGCCTACTCGGGGTCTATGACAAGGTGATCCTTTGTCGACTTACCTATTCCTACTATGTGAGAAAGGCTTATCCGCTCTGATCAATAAGGCAGTTCAAAACAGGTTCATACATGGGGTGGCGGCATCAGCTAAAGGCCCAAAAATTTCACACCTGTTTTTCACAGATGACAGTTTGATCTTCAGTAAAGCAACTACTCAAGAGTGTGGTGAGATACTAAGGGTGCTGCAGGTTTATGAGGAATCATCCGGACAATAGTTGAACAAGAACAAAACCTCCATCTTCTTCAACTGCAACATAGACCACGCTACTAAGGAAGCCATAAAAGCTAGTTTTGGTGCTCAAATTATTAGGCCACATGAATCATACCTTGGTCTCCCGTCATTGGTGGAACGTTCAAAAAGAAATACATTCACCCAGCTTAAAGAAAGAGTAGCTAACAAGTTGGCGGGTTGGAAAGAAAAGCTACTCTCTAATGCAGGGAAGGAGATATTGATAAAAGCAGTTGCTTAGGCCGTACCGTTGTATACTATGAGTTGTTTCAGGTTGCCCACTGCTTTATGTGATGAGCTCACTGGAATAGTCCAACAATTTTGGTGGGGACAAAGGAAGGATGAGAGGAAGCTCGCTTGGATGAGTTGGGAGAATATGTGTCTTCCAAAGGAAAAGGGAGGGATGGGTTTCAGAGACCTGAAAAGTTTCAATCTAGCTCTCTTGGCAAAGCAGGGGTGGTGACTGCAGACCAACACATCATCTCTCTTTTATAAGGTGTATAAGGCAAAGTACTTCCCTAACTATGATTATGTGGAGGCAAACTTAGGAAGTCAACCATCCTACGCTTGGCGTAGCATAATGGCAGCCCAGTCAATAGTGAGACGTGGTATGCACTGGTAGGTAGGTGATGGAGAAAGGGTTCACATTTGGAGGGACAAATGGATCCTAAGTCCATGCACTTATAGGATTACCACTTCAGAGAATCAGTTTCCACAAGGGCCGTGGGTAAAAAACCTCATCAAAAGTGACAGCAAAGAATGGGACGATAACTTTATTAAACAGACGTTCATGCCTCAAGATGCCGATGCTATTTTGAGTATTCCACTAAGTGCTCGTAGGGCTCAAGATAGAGTGGTATGGGCTGAGAACAAGTTTGGGAAGTTTTTTGTCAGGAGCGCGTATCAGTTGGCCCTATTAGACTGAGGAGGTGTGGACAGAGCTGAATGTTTGAACCCTACGCTGACTAAATAGATTTGGAGAGGCCTTTGGGGTATAGACGTACCAAATAAGGTGAAACACTTCGCTTGGAAAGCATATAGAAATATTCTTGCTACAAAAGAAAATCTGTGGAAAAGGAAAATTACACATGATGGGGTCTGTGATGGATGTGGACAGGCCATTGAGTCAACGGGCCATTTATTTTGGTTCTGTCAAAAGGCGAGAGAGTTTTGGTCCCACAGCAAGCTGGACATCCCATTTCAAATATCTCCTGAATGGGAATTCCTGGATGTCATGGGACAATTGTTAGGGTGGTCTGAAGCTTTACCCGGTCTCTTGGAACGTGTGGTCATGATTTGTTGGGAGATATGGAAGAATAGGAACGAAGTACGACACGATGGAAAAGACAAGAGGGGCACTGCCATAGTATGAAGATCCATTACATTACTGGACGAATTTCAAGCGGCAAATGTTAAACAAATAATGCCTGGACCCCACAAGTCAGAAGTGGTTAAATGGATGCCGCCCCAACAAGGACGATACAAAGTAAACACGGATGGAGCTGTGTTTACCAAACGCAAGTGTGTGGGATTTGGGGTGGTGGTTCGTGATGGCAAGGGAGAGGTGATCGTCACGCTGTGCAAAAGAATGGTTGGCTTAATGGGGGCGTTAGAAATGGAGGCAAAAGCCATGGAAATAGCAGTGCAATTTGCCGTAGATATTGGGCTCCGTGAAGTCATCTTTGAAGGAGACTCTCAGAGCATCTGTAAGATGATCCAACGCTCCATTAAGGCTCAGTCATCCATCCAGAATGTTGTGGACAGTATTATCTCCCAGCTGGCATCTTTTAGAGTAGCAGAGGTGTCCCATGTAAAAAGGCAAGGAAATATCCCTGCCCACTTATTAGCTCAGCATGTTATTCATGTTGAAGATTACGTGGCTTGGCTAGAGGAATGTCCTAGCCCAATAGCACGTGCATGTTCCCAGGATGTACTCTCTTCTAGTAAGTTCTAAATAAAGCAATGCGTTTCCTATCAAAAAAAAAAAATATATATATATATATATATACATATTGGTAAGTGGTTGTGAGTTTTAATTTTCATCTTTTATTTAGTTAATGAGTGATGTGGTAGTTTCTCATTAAAATAAAAGAAGATTCTATTTAAAAAAGTACTGAAGGTAAGCCCAACTCTATATAAATTATAAGTTGACTTATTTGACACTCAAATAATTGCCTAAAGAATTAATTGCTTAGCTATTGCAAAATGCTAAGAAGTAAGAACTCTTTAACCTTTGGATGTATTAGATGTTTATTGGATTTGAGTCTAAGAAATGGTTGGAATATTTTCCTTTTGTTATCTCTTGTTGACTTCTATTCTATCACTTGATGTAGTCTCTTATTTGGATACATAGGAAATTCCACCCTTTGAGCGAAATATGACCAAATGGAAAAATTGTTATTTGACATGAATAAAATTTTTGATATTTGACCTATACTAAAATTCCTTATTATAATGGGTTATCATGGGGTTTAAAGGATAAAAAATGGTCTTTTCTAGGGGGAAAATTAAGGTTTTTAATCAAATCAAATGAAGGCAATAATTTGTATTGGTTCAAAATTGCTTTTAAAATAAGCACGAATGTGTGGGTTCCAGTTAACTCAACTAGTAAAGTCTCTGATGGTTGTATAAGAGATCTGAAGTTCAATCCCTGCCTACACCAAAAACTGATTGGTGTCTTGGTCTAATGATAAAGAGCTATCATCAGGAGCGGACGCTGTAGGTTGAAACTCTCTTAAAAAAAAAAAAAAAAAAAAAAAAAAGCACGAATGTATGCATTAAGTTTGATTGATTTTAATTGGTCATAAAATTAAACTCTTATTCTCAATTATTATTATTATTTATAGAAGAGACAATAAAATTTCAATTTATGGCATCGGCTTCATGATAAGTATACTTTATTAGGTCAAGACACCAATTTATTTTTTGTGTTTGTGGTGCAAGGAAGAAAACACTCTAGGAGTGCACGATATGGTGTTGGCCAAGGACATTTTTTAAATAATTATTTATTATTATTATTATTATTATTATTATTATTACTTTTTTAAGTGTTTGTTTACTATGCATTGCACATTATGATTTTGGAACAGTGTGTCTGATAAATAGTATACCTACCAAATTGATCCTATGAACTAATTTTTGTTTGCTCTTATGGAAGAAAATCACGTTATTGGTGCGCGCGAATCCTTTCGTGAATCTTCTTAGGGTCCGTTTGGTTGGAGGGATGTGTTAGGGATATATTTGATATAATTGGCTAATCTTTGACAAAACGCACTTTACTTGTAATTGGATAGATCTAGGATGGGTTTAGTATTTCAAGAAACAAGTGTTCATGTTTGGTATTGAAGCCATGCAAATCTGACTAAGAAACAAGTGAAGAATGTGTTGCTCATCAAAGCTCGACAGAAGTCTCAATAGAATCCTTTCTATCAAGAATTACTACTGAAGCTCGACACAAGCTATATCTATCGAAAATTACGAAATCAGAGATTCCAGATTTGATTACACACATATCCTTGAATATTTGTGTAGAGTTTCTTTTCTCACAACCCTAAACATATGTAAGGATTATTTTAAGAGCAAAGTAATTATACACACATATTGTGATCGGAGACAGAAATTGCTCTAGTTCATCATATTCTCTCTAAAAGCTACTGCATCTTTACGCCTTGGGTTTTGTGACCAAAGAGCTTACTGATCTTCATTGTTGATGAACTGAAGAATTTTGCAACCAACAATTCTTCCTCAAGTTGGTCTATTAGTCACGTATTGGGATCCGTGCATCATTGGTTAGTTACGTACTAAGATTCGTGCATTGAACAGAGAGATTGCCGCTATAATACAAGTCCAATTGGGTATTAAGGTAAGGGTTCAACTGTAGGTTGATATTAGGTACTAGGATTCATTTTACTTATAATCGCTCGTGATCGATAATAGTGGATTTTTGAGAGTGGTGACCTTAAATTCACCCGGTGGGATTTTGCCTTGATAGTTTTCCCCTTTTGTAAACAAATCACCTATGTCAAATTTAATTTTCGCTGCATTTAACTTAATTGGTGATTTGTTTATGCTACCACGTTATTGCATGCTAAATTGACTTAATTAATTAACTTGGATTATTAATTAATTGATTTGTCAAAGGGGTCAATACATTCTTGGCCTATCAAGATGGAAAAGTGGGAAAATAGAAAAAATTTAGTTTTCTCTCATATGTGTTTAGCTGAGAGGATAGAAAAGTGGAGAGATGGAAAACTATGAAAAATGAAGTTGATATAAATTTACAATTGTATCCCTATAATTTAAAACAAAAGACAACACAATTTTTTATACACTTATTTATTTAACAAATTATATATGGACACTACACTTTTTTTGAAGTTATTTTTTTAAAGGTAGAAGCTGGATCCAAAATTGGTGAAAAAAAAAACAAAAAAAGAACGAGAAGGTAACTATGGAAGAAATTGATAAAAACAAAAGATAGAAGAAGACAAAAGGTGAGATGAGCGCACACAAAAAAAAAAAAAAAAAAAAAAAAAAAAAAAAAAAAAAAACCCCAAAACAACGAACAGTGAATAGAAGAAACAAACAAACAAAAAGATGAAAAAGACAAAATATGGGGCAAAAACAAGAGGAAGAAAAAGAAATAATAATAAAAAGAACATGAAAGAAAAAAGTGATGAACAACATGAACTAGAAAACAAGAAAATATTATTAAGTTGATTGAAGCAAAGTGAAATGCCAATGGTTACCTAAGATTTCCATGTTCAACGTTACAAAAAGAGGGACAAAAATGTAATTGATTGGGTTGAAATAAAGTCCCCCAAGTTTTCTCTCTAAATTGGAGAGATAGTATTTTGATGAACCAGGAGAGAAAACACGAGCCCACCAAAATTTCATTCCACTCTCCCTCCCAACCAGAAACCTCTCTCACCTATTTTCTCTCATTTTTTTTTTCATCCTCTCTATTTCACCACCAACCAAACGAAGCCTAAATGTTGTTACATGATGGTCACATAAGTTTCAGTCCCTAACAACTAATGAAAATTAGTTCTAGAGATCAGTTTGACAGATATGAAAACCTCAATGAGCTATAAAGAATTTTTATAAAAAAAAACTACATGAGGTCTTATCCGTTCGTGAGTCTTCTTGGTGTTGTTACATGATGTTCATGTGAGTTTCAGTCCATAATAGCTCACGAAAAGTAGTCTTAGGAATCAACCTCAATGAGCTATAAGGAAGAATAAGCCCTTCTCCTTAACAACCAACCACTAGACTACTACTATTCTATAATGAGTTGATAGTTCAAGTTTTCAACCCAAAAAAAAAAAAAAAAAACATACTTTATTGTTTTATATATATATATATATATATATATATAAATATATATAAAATCAATAATTATGATACTTTTAAGGGATCTTGATATAATTTATTCTAATAATTTCTTTGTATAATAGCTAATGCCGTATATCGTGAGTGTTTTGATGAACTTTGCAACCTATGTTAGCTTCCAATGACCTCCCGCGCTTTTAAGTTCTTTGTCCAGCACATTAATCTTAGTTTTATAAGATTACTAGTTTTGCATTTAATTTTATCACTATTTATTTAATAGCATTTGCTAAATTTATTTGTGTTCAAGAATTATGCTTTTACAATATTACATGTGAATGTGAAATTTGTAAATTTATGTCAAAAATAATTTTATTTTTAATTAAAATGAATTTTTTTTGAAATATTACCACACACAATTTTTTAATGCTTGTTTATATTTTATTATTTTCTATTCACTTTATAAAAATATGGAAAATTTATTTTTAAAGTTGTTTAAATTGCTTTATATTTGGGGGGGGGGGTAAATTTCCATTTTTTTTATAGGGAAAATTGCACTTTACCCACCGTGGTTTGGCCCGTTTTAAAAGTGTCCACCTGTGATTTAAAAGTTATCACTTAACCCACCTGAGGTGACCTATGTTAGACAACCGTTACCCATCTCTGCCATTTCCATTAAAAAAATCCCCTTTACTATATAAGCCACAATATAAACAGAATTAGAAGCAACATGTTGAAGAGCGACTTCTCTCTCATCATCTTAGAAATCAAATCTTCAAACGCAAATCTCATATCGTGGCCCAAATCTTGTTCAATCAACACAATAATTGGTTTCCTCTTGATATATATACTATCAACAAAAAGAAACCCAGATAGCAAGGGGGAAAAAAAAAAAGGAACACGTTTTTTTTCGGATTGGAAGGAACCCAGAAGATTCTCCATCTTCTTTTGAAGCCATAGCTAGAACAAATATGCCAAATCCTAAAAACTCAGTAGGAAAAACTAAACCAACCTAGAAATCCATTACACTCGTAAATCCATTAAACTCAAAAAATTTGAACCCACCAACCATAAGGAAATTTAAAGCAACCTAGAAAATTCGAACCCATAAATCCATTAATCCCAGAAAATTTGAATCCACCACTCTCCGCTGCTTCGATCTCAGCCGATTTAGACAATCAAGTTGCTCTGCTACTCAGCCGATCTCATGATTTCGTTTTTCTTGTTTCTTTGTTTTTGCTTCCCGGTCTGGGGTTTTGGGCGGTGGCTAACAACGGTGGTGGTGTTGGAGGTGGTAGTTTGGTGAGGCTATGATTTGATGGTTCAGTGAGTTGGTTGTGGTGTTGGATTTGTTAGATTGCTGGTTGTTGTTGTTGTTGTTGTTTTTTTTTTTTTTTTTTTGCTTCCCGGTCTAGGGTTTTGGGCGTTGTCTAACAGCGATGGTGGTGTTGGAGGTGGTAGTTTGGAGAGATTATGATTTGATAGTTCAGTGAGCTGGCTGTGGTGTTGGATTTGCTAGATTGCTGGGTTTTTTTTTTTTTTTTTTTACTTGCAAATCTGGGTTTTTTTCTAGAGAACCCAACAAAAGAGAGAGAGTTTTTTTGCTTTTTCTACCCTCTTTCGTAAAACTTTGTGCTAATTATGTATATGAAAAATGATGAAACAAATTTTATCTTGACTTGCTTTTTGATATTTTTCTTTTATGTTTTATGTGAAGAAGAAGAAGAAGAAGAAGAAGAATGAGAGAAAAGAGGAGAGAGGCATAAAATATAATTAAAAAGACACATTTACCCCTATTTTTAACGGTGAAAAGGGAGAGGTGGGTTACGGAGGGCACCTCAGGTAGGTTAGTGACACTTTTTCACAAGTGGCTTAGTTAAAACCAGCCAAACCAGAAGTGAGTTAACTACAATTACCCCTTTTTATACATTTAATATCTTTATTTGTATTTTAATCAATATTAAATTAATTTTGTATTCATTATGGTTCGACCTTAAAAACCACATTTCCTTTTCTTGGTTTTTTGAATGGTTCGGGTCTGAAAACCATGTTTGGTATATAACTTCATCTCAAAAAAAGAAAAAACATTGTATATAACTTCTTCTAAATAAATAATAACAATAAAACTTGGTATGTAACATTCTAAAAAAAAAAAATTCTCGGTATAGAACTACCTTCTCAAAAAATAAAAACATTTTTTTTTTTTTTTTGGTTGAGAAATCTCAAAAAATAAAAAGCTTAGATTTATAAACTTTAGGGGTTTCTGTTTTACTAATAAACCATAAGACAGCTTTATGTACTTTTTTTTTTAAAAAAAAAAAATTTATGGCAATACCCTGTGCTATTATTTTGTCATCTCACACCATGTTTGCCTCATCGACAATAATCCAGGGCTGGCTCAAGGTATTGTGAGGTCTAAGGCGACAACTTTAAATGAGGTCTATTCTTATACTTTGAATATTAATAGAATATTTATTTAACTTTTGGTTTTTTTTTTTTCATTTAAAATCTATTTTTTTTAGAAAAAAAATTATAAATTAAAACGAACCCATCGCATTACTCAATGACTATACAACTAAAATAAACACTATTTATTAAATGAAGTAACCAAATACTGAAAAATTATGATTGAAAAGTTTAATAAAGCTATATATTTGATATTTCTAAATAAAATTTGAGTATAAATTTATTTACTAGTGTAAGATTAATGAGTTTTTGTAACATTTATGTGTGAGAGAAATGATTGACCCATCCAATGAAAATATTTTTCTTTAACTGGTTTTTCTTTGATAAAAAAAATAACAACTTTTTATTTATTGGTGAATAATTAGGGCTTAATTAATACTTCTATTGGTACAGAATATCTTTATTGGTAAAAATTTAGGGGTCTTTTTTCATTGGGGGCCTTAGGCGTTTGCCTATTTGGCTCATCCATTGAGCCGACACTGCAATAATCTTTAAAATTATGGACAAAAAGATCAAATTAATTTTATTTAAATTTCCTTTTAAAGCTATATTGGAACTTTAACTAAATTTTTTGGACGAAAATTTGAGTCTATATTAAATTACAAGAAGCAAGTTTAAGTTCAAAATTTAGCTTTTAAAAAAAATGACAAATTTTGTTACAAACTTTGTTATAGCCAATGACTACAATTCACACTATAAAAATTAACATGCCTATATATTTTGAAAATCTAATTATTGAATTGCATGTTCTTAACACAGACGTCAATTTCGTGCCAATTGGAAACAATTTACTATTTGATTTATAAATTTATTTCTTATGCATAATTTTAAATTACAAAAATTTGAGATTTTAATATTATACATAAGAAATAAAATTTTCAAACACAGAGGATATAGAAAGGAAATGTAATCCAATGTTGTTTTTCAAAATTTACATTTAATAAAATGTTTTGAGTAGAATTGTAACTCCTGGTTACAACCAAGTTTGTAACTAAACTTTATAAAAAAAAAAATATTAATAGATAATAATAACAATAATAAATAAATAAATAAATCACTCCAAACCCCAAGCCTTAGTATTTGATTATGCATATTTGAGCATTAACATTAGGGGTTTAAAACCTCCAAATTGCTATTTTGGAACCCACCACATACACCAAAAACCATCTTTACCTAGGTGTTACTGTACCAAATTTTAGTGAATTTTTTATTCCATTAATTCTTTAAGTTGAAGTGAGAGAAGAGAGACAGATGTCTTAGTTTTATATCATTTTATTAGATAATTTATATTATTGTAATATGTTAATGAAAGATAAGATGTTGGGTAGATGGTAAATGAAATGTTAAAATAGATAAGTACAGTTTTTTAGATTATAAAATGAGTATATTTTTAGATAAGTGGATGTTAAAAGCCTCTAAAAAACCACTCCATAGTCCAAACCCCAAACTCTAGTCATCAATTTTGCCAAACCCCATTTGGTAAGAGAATTTAGATACTGAAAAAATGAAGTGAAAATTATCGTTAAAAGATGTTATGAAAACACTTTTCTTTTTTGGTTGAGAATATTATGAAAATACTTTAAAGTACCAATTATGTAAAAATGTGTTTGATACCATATTTCTAATAACATATTTTTAAAAGTAAAAAACACTACTAAATGTTTGGTATGAGTATAAATGCTTGTTTTTAAGAAAAAAAATGTGTAATGTGTTTTATGTATTGTAAACATCATTTGGATTCCACAATGTTAAAGATAATTACAGTAATGTCACTTACTCAAATATTTAAAAAGAAAAAAAAAAAAAAGGAAAAAAAATGCAATGTTGAAAGTTGGAACACCCTTAAATTTGAGAACTACAAGCCTAAAACCTTTTAAATTTACTCCAAAGTCCAAACCCCAAATTGTTTTGTAGTCATAGACTCTGCATAATCCTCTTGTCTGTAATTTGCTTTATGCTCTTTACTTTTGTCTGACAATGCCTCCATCCTTCATCCACCGCCTACTCATCTCCGCTTCCACTCTCCGCAACACCACCCACCTCTCCTCTCTCCACCTCAACCTCACCCTCCTCTCACTCCACCACCACCACCGCCACCGCCACCGCTATCTCTCCTCCACACCCACTCCACCACCACCGCCACCACCACCACCCTTCCACCCCAGAAGCAAAACCCAACTCGAAACCCAGTTCGAAACATGGGTCCAAAACCTCAAACCCGGGTTCACTCCGTCCGATGTGGAGCACACCCTTTGGTCCCAATCCGACCCAGACCTCGCTCTCGACCTCTTCCGCTGGACTGCCTTACAACGTGGCTACACTCACACCCACGCCACCTACTTCACCATCATCAAAATCCTCGTCTCCAACAAGCGCTACGGCCTCGCCGAGACCCTCATCGAAGAGGTACTCTCTGGTGCTTGTGACATTAACATTCCTCTTTATAACTACATTATCAAGTTCTGTTGTGATAAAAGATCGCTCTTTAATCGAGCCTTTGATGTTTATAAGAAAATGTATAATTCCGAGAATTGTAAACCCAATTTACAGACTTATTCCATGTTGTTTAACCTGTTGCTTAGAAGGTTCAATAAGTTGAATGTTTGTTATATGTATTTGCAATCGGCTAAGTCGTTGTCGAAGCAAATGAAGGCCGCGGGTGTGATTCCGGATACTTATGTGTTGAATATGATTATAAAGGCGTACTCGAAATGTCTTGAGGTTGATGAGGCCATTCGGGTTTTTCGTGAAATGGGGTTGTATGGATGTGAGCCAAATGCGTATACTTACGGGTATATAGTGAAGGGGTTGTGTGAGAAAGGGAGGGTTGGTCAGGGTTTTGGGTTTTATGAGGAAATGAAGGGGAAGGGTTTGGTTCCGAGTAGTAGTAGTTATATGATTTTGATTTGTAGTCTTGCGTTAGAACGAAGGTTTGAGGATGCAATTGGGGTTGTTTTTGATATGTTGGGGAATTTAATGGGTCCTGATTTGTTGACTTATAAAACGTTGTTGGAAGGTTTGTGTTGTGAAGGGAGGGGCAATGAGGCCTTTGAATTGCTTGATGAATTGAGGAAGAGGGATCGTTCGATGAGTGAGAAGTTGTACAAGGCTTTGTTAAATGGATTGCATTTTCTATGTCGTTAATTGACTCAATATTGCATTCTTCTGAGTTCAATTGAAGACTTCTATTGACTACCACTTCATGACGAGTAATAGTACTTATGTAATTCTGATTCACAGTCTTGCATTGGAATGGTGATTTGAGGATGTGATTGAGGTTGTGTTTGATATGTTGGGGAATTCGATGGGTCCTGATTTTTTGACTTACAAAACCTTGTTGGAAGGTTTGTGTCAGGAAGGGAGGGGCAGTGAGACCTTTGAACTTCTTGTTGAATTGAGGAAGAGGGATTGTTCAATGAGTGGGAAGATTACAAGACTTTGTTGATTGGATCGCATTTTCCAAGTTGAGAGTAGATTCAATATTTCAGTCTTCTAAGTCATTTGAAGACTACAACTTCATGAGCAAATCAAGCATCTGGACAGAAATATATAATTTAATCACTGGCTGATTTGTCTCAATTGATGAATTCTGCATCTCAGATTCATATAGTGCTGTGATGGTATGAGAAGTTCCCTGAAGATCTATTCACATTGTCTTCTGTATGTAGGGCAACATTGGAATCATCCAGAAAAGAGCAGTCTTGTGCTGGCTGGTTTTAAATTCTATGTTGTCCAATTTTGATATTGATTGTTTCATGTAAAATTGTTTTATTTTAAATGGACACTTTATAGTCATTATAGAATCAGGTTACTAGTTCATGAAACACTCAAATCAGCAGTGAATGATCTTGGTGCTTATTGTGAAGAACAGAGAAAATAGTTTTATCTTGTCAGGGTAAATAGGTTGCCAAATATGATTGTCAGCATTTGGAGGGTACAGGGTGAATAGAACTTCTAAACTTTGCTAAGAAAATTTTGCAATCTTCAGGCCCATTATGGAGAAGACATGCTTTATTACATTATTTTTGGTTGGGATTGGAAGTGGAAATAAAGATGATCTTATATGCTTATTGTTCTCTGGTTATTCCATCTTGCCATACCTTCAGCATTGGAAACTTTGATGATACTCTTTTTTCCAGCACACGACTGTAAGCTATCTTTGCTTATTTCCTTGCTTTGCAACCCAGATTGGATGTTGGGGACAAAACTTAATTGGTTAATTCAGTTTAGAAATCTTGATACCCAGATTGGATGTTGAGTGTAAGTCTTTAGTGGCATTTTCCAATAAAGCATCATTTTCTAACCTAGGCAGATAATTAAACTTTACATATCTTCATTCATATCTTATCTGTGAAAGCTATATAAGTTACTTTCAAATGGGCACCAGTTAATGAACTCATATTGATCCTAAGCACAAATAGTTTTAGGGTCAGATAAATACCATGGCTTCTAAAGGGTAATAACAGGCCATCATTGCACAGAGATTTTTGTTGTGGGGATTAGTTAATGCTATGCAGAATACAAGATTGAAGACATGTGAGGTATGCTACTACCATTTTAAATCAATTTGAATGCATAATTTTCTCCTTGTTCTAGCATGTAATGATTAACTATTTTATTCTTATATTGTACCTCCATTTGTATTTAGACTCAGTGCAGGCCCCAAGAAAGTGAAATCTGAACCATTGCCTGAGGGTATTGTTTCCATGACTTCTGACTTGGAAATGTGATCATTATGGGGCCCCCTGGATAAAAAAAGTTTGTCAATTTATTAGTGGTATGGCCTTGCAGGTTGCATTACTTTGGTTATTTAACTAAAGGGCCATGCATTTTTTAGTTTTCTTGTTCAGCCACTTTTGCTTTAAGGCAAATCTTAGGATGGAAAATCATCTTCCTGGCAAATTTAGGTCAGAGTAGGAGGAATTGTTTTGGCTGCCTTGCTTGTTGACTGTACACATGAACTGCAGGTGCAGAGATATGATTTTTCCATCCTAAAGTTTGCTTGTAGAGGCAATTTTTGAAAAACAAAGTTATTTTTTGGCATGTCTGGATTTCTGTAATTGTATAAGCTTCATAAAGAAATTTATTTCTTTTTTGAGTATATCTCACCCTTGAACCACACCTGATTGTTCAAGATATTAAGAGAGTGGTTGACATTAGAATTGTAGCAAGTGGAGGCTACAAAAATTCTTTTTTAAATAGAGCTTTGTGCTTCAAATGGTGAATTTTCCTTTTTGTTATACAGAAACCTGGTTTTGTAACTTGAATTGTCAGTGTGTTTTAATTGGTTTTTAATTTTAATGTTTTCCAAGAGCTGATTTTACTTTGTTGTTATATGTACTATGTAGTGATCCTGGCCGTGTGCAGAATGATTTTGTGTGTTGTGGTTTGTACTTTCTTTGGTTTAATAATATATCATGCATATCCAAGTGAGGAAAATTAAAAGAGCAATGCTAGGGACATAATATTTTTCACATCTGCTGACATGACCTGTTGTGATTGAAACATGACTTTCACTTGCATCCACCATTAACACCACTTTTATTATGCACCAATCATAAGTCATGCTCATATCAACAATTGTGAAAAATGTTGTAAAGAATATTGTGTCCCTAGACATGCTTTAATACATTATTTTTGGCTGGAATTGGAAGTGGAAAAATTGGGAGAAGATGATCTTATATGCTTATTGTTCTTCGGTTATCCCATCTTGCCATACCTTTAGCATTGGAAACTTTGATGATACTCTTTTTGCCAGCACATTACTGTAAGCTGTGTTTGCTTATTTCCTTACTTAGCTACCTAGATTAGATGTTGGCACTACAAACAACTTGAGTTTTTTCAACATATTTTTATCCACGTTCACTAAAAAGATATTGATAGAAGCTTTAATTTTCTACCGTTGTGCTGGAGTAAAAGCAAGGAAATTAGCATACTTACTTCCACAGTTGGTATAACTTGAAATATGTTTTTAAAAATTAAAAAAAGTTTCTGTTTTGCCCTCAGCTCTGTGAAAAAAAAGGTCAAAAAAATTTGATAGGGAAAAAGTAATATTAATGGCTTGATCATCAACGTGGACAAAGTAAATTAACGGTTTGTAAATGTTGAAAAAGTTGAAAATTTTTCCGTAACGGTTTGTTAATGTTGAAAATAGGAAGGCCAGGAACTTTATAATCAAAGTTTCATAGAGAATACAATTTCTACAATACATTACAGACTTCACAGTCTCTATCTCTCTCTCGCTCTCTCAAAACTCAGAAATTCCAAACTAAATTTCATAGCTCTCGATCTTGATCATGGAAATTTCAAAGCTCTAGATCTCGGCAATCATGGCAATCACATAGCTCTTCATCTCTCTTGGTGCGGTGGTCTCAGCTCCTCCGATTAGGTATGAATCAGTTCTCTCTCTCTCTGCAATTACTTAGCCATCAAATTGATTTTGCTTTGCTTCAGATTCAATAAATTTACCCTTTCTATCTAGTTCTCAAAACTTAGGGTCTCCTTCTGTATTGTGCTCTCCCTTCAAATTCATTAACTATTAAAGTGTTTAGCAAATGTTCTTACTCTGTTTGTTTATGCGTTTATATTTGGTGTATTGCTTACAGTTGAGATTGTAGAGGCATAGGCATAGAATTGAAGAGGTCAAAGGCATACTTGAAATCATTGCATCCATTGGCAAACTTAGCACTTTTTTGTTTAGAGAGTTTTGGCACTGGTGCTTGCCAAATTTTTTTGTGAATTAGCTAATATAGCTCCATGTTTCTTTGTGCATAAGGAATTTATGAATTATAAGAATTCTTGTGTTAGTGTCCGTGTTCTGCCCCAGCCCTGATGTGAACATCAAGGCTGATAGCTTCATAGCTAGGCTCCACGATGGTTGGAGGCTTGAGAAGGTGAATTCCATGAGAGATAAGCAAAAAATGGGCTAGCAGTGCCCATTAAGTGGTACAGTAAAGACCTAAAGTTTTGAAAGGATGGGGTTATGATTGTGTTTTTTTATCACCTTTTGGAACCCATGGAAGAAGATTGGAGTTTGAATTGCGGTTTGCATCATTTGATGGTTTTTTTTTTTATTGCATCAAACAGGGTATGTATAGGATAAGGTTATGCCTTTGGTTGAGGTTCTTGTGATGGTGGCTGAGACACAACTACTGGCTTTGGTTCTTGCTCAGATACAGATGATGGAGAATGAGTAGAAGTGGGAGTAGGCTGAGCGGTTTCTTGAATTGTAGGTTGTGATAACTGATAAGTGTGACCTGTAGTGTTAAAAATTGACTGCTCGCTCTCTCTTTCCGCCTTTAATAAATACTAATGAAATAATGGGAATTGTGAAGTGCCCAACTGGGTACTCTCTAAATTGAGTTGAGTGGTCATTGACTAGTAGTGTGTGTGTATATATATATATATATATATATATATATATATATACTGTCAATGCTGTTCAGGAACTCAGATGGGCTGATTTAAGTCCACCTTTCTTTCCTTCTTCCTTTTTGCAGTCTGATGTAAACCAAGATTACTCTTATGTTAATGAGAAAATCTGATTTCCATTATTAAAAAAAAAAATAAAAAATAAAAAAAAGACTAGTATATATAGGATAATCTTGGTAACAAATAGGGCTCCATTAAAACTGACTCTGTTATCTCTGTATAAACATGGTTACAAATAGGGCTTCATTAATTTATAATGCTTCTCGAACTCAACTTCGAAACTATCATGATTTGGGTGGAAGGAAAAGCATGGAACACAGAAGAGAAACTGTAATACAACAAATTCGTTCCTTTCAGTTTTTTTTGGCTTTTTTAATTTAAAATTGAATAAATAAACAATGGAATGAAAAATTTGTAAGAAGTCTCAAGGAAGGCATAAGTAAGGTCTGGTAGATCTGTGGACAAAACCCTCATAACTTTTTTTTCTAATAGTTCACAGATTCCATATTTATTTATATGTGACTTAATAACCTCTGCAAGATAGTTTACAAATCATGTAAGAAAAATAATATCCACTCTAATCAAATGTGGACATCTTCTATGTTTTCTTTATGGAAATCCAGAATTTATATGGTGAGCTATATTGTGTTTATCGTTTGATTTTCTTTTTCTGAGCTTTGGATAGGATTTGATATGGGCTTCGTAACTTTCTTTCTATTAACCTCTTATAATTCTCAATTTATTATATGAGTTAGTATTGATGCTGATTTTGTGGATTTTGTGTATTTGATCTGAGAGTTTGATGGGGATTTTGAAAATTCTATTCTATGTTTATGTTTAGCTAATTTGATAATTGAAAATTGGCACCTACATGCTTATAGTCAGAGATAAAGATAATTCCAATACATGCCAGTTCTCGTTGGTTTAGGTGGTAGTGGAACTTTAATTGAGAAAGATAAAAAGTCTGGTTTTTTTATTCTTGAATGAACACACTGATGACTTGAGAAACTTTCAAACAAAGACAAGTGAGTACTAAACAGTGATTTTTAACCGGTTTATTACTGGGACCCCCTTTGATGGGTGGTTAGGGTGATTGATCGAATGAAATTCTCATCAATGTTTTAAATAATCAATTCTTTAAATTAGGTAACTGGATTCGAGAGCTCTTTCAAAAGGGTCAACCTCAACCTAAAAAAGTCTTAACAACTATTTCCATGCTAGCTAACAATCTGTTTGTGCTAAACAGTCTGACATGACCATGAATTATGTTGATGACTTTCATGTTGTACTCTAAGGCTAGTTCCCGTGTTTAAAGATGTCGTAGAAATGTACAACATCCTATGAGAAAGATGTTTATGTGCTAAACAGTTCCAAGTAGTCCCTTAATGTATAAACAATATCTCATCTAAAATTCTTCTCAATTTCTGGCTTTGTATCACATTTTAGCCAACCAAGTCTAAAATTTACCTATATTAGGTCATGCAAAGTTATCCGAATGAAATCATGCAAAATTATGAAGAAAAAAAAATACGAAACCATGCAAAATTATGAAAATAAAAAATAAAAAAATACGTGGTTGCTATAGTAATCGTATAAATTTTGCATTTTATTTTTTATTTTTTCTTTACATATCCAAATGATGAAAAAAAGAGTCGATGATGATTATTGTGTATGAGGAAAAGAGAAACAATTTAAAAAAAAAAATCAACAAAATTTGATATTTTAATGACATGTTGTGTAAAATAAATAATCTAATGTGATTTGTTTTGAAAAGTGAGTATGTAAAATAGAAAAAGTAAGTTTCTATGCTTTTTTTTTTTTTTTTTTTTTTGAGATAATATAGATAGAAGACACAGGGGATGAGAAAAGAAGTAGGAAGACAAGACTTGCAACACTAGCGCTTACGAAAAGACCTAACTTTTGTAATTTCTATGCTAAAATAGATGAAAGTTTTTGCACGAAATTATGTGAATATTCTTACTAGCTTTTTACATATTTAAGTGAAGATACATTTTTTATATATCATCACATGCGCTCCACACGTGCGATGAGGCTCTTTTTTATTTATTTTGAGTTTAATATAATTTTTCAATTTGAATTTATCTATTGTTAGTGAGGTTACACAGAAAAAGATTTTTATAAAACTAAAATTTAGGATTTGAAATGGAGTAAACTACTGGGTTTAGTGTGTGTTAGTTTTTAGGAAAAAAAAAAAAGTGTCAAATGTAGGTGAGATATGTTTAGATAGAAAGTGTGCTAATTTTTAGGAAAAAAGTTTCTTCGGTAGTTTTTTGTTTTTGTTTTTGAATTTTGTTGAATTACAATTTTAACCATTTTTTATTTTTTAAGAATAAAAATTATCTAATTAGATTAGGAGTATTTTTAACATTTTTTGAAGTCATAACTAACTTTTTGAATCTTCTTCATATATAGAGCTAAATACAAAGAGTCAATAGTTTAATTTGGCGAAAATTTCTTTTGACAGTGTATTATCAATAATGTTATTCAGTCATGTACCTCTCAAGTCTCAATAAATATCTATCGATAAACATCGACCATTTATCTAATGAGTTCTACTTAATTTAATATATTGAAAGAGAAATTTTCATCTTTCCACAATGAATTCTTGTCGAAAAAGAAGAACCAGATTTTAAAAAATTGAAAAAAAATTTAAAAACAACTTCCTGTTATGTAGATTCTAGAAGCAAGAGCTTGCCTTGCTTGACGGTGCCAGAGGCCCAGGTCCCAGGACTTGATGGCCTTGCTTTGTGGATTGTAAGCCACTAGTTGGACCTTGGGTCGGCTCAGTACTCCACACAATCGTACTTGTTGGGATTTTTTCTGGTCCATCACTGCACACCAAAGGCCCGTCATCAAGGACTCTTCAAGTGATTGGACTTTGGACATGGTTCCATACTCCCATGAGGAACTGCACGTGTTTTTATTTTTATTTTAAGATCAGGCCACTCATAGTGATTGCTCTCTGTGTACTCCATTATTTTCCAATTGTTTTCTATATTATCTTTTCCAAATTACAATTTGTTTATGCTACAGAGTAGGCTCCACTTCACATGGTAGCCCACGAATTCTCTTCAATTTCACCTTGTAATTAGTCTACTTGATAATTAGTTTTTGGAACAGTTCTGTGTCATGTTACAGTTTTCTAGTTCTACACAGGTCTCTTGTTTTGATCCTTGGTTCTTTTTGGCAGGAGATTTCATTCTTTAAGCGACTTTGGGGTGATTTGGAGATTCAATTTTCCATATTAATGTTTTATTCCCCTGCATCTTTTTCAGGTCTACAGTTAACACCAAAAGGTTTGTTCATGCAGTTCTTCAGTGAGGATAGCTATATATATGCCATATAGGTCTCACTACAGTGAATTTGAGACAAAAACCGATTCCTTTTATTTGCCAAAAATGATAGAAATCTTCACTTACCCAGCTTACAGACAGTTATGTCAGATGTTCGTTGCAATAATCTTCTTTCAGAGTTCTGAATGCATTTTAGCAATTGCCATTCATGGGACATAAAATGTGACTCTTAAATCTCTTCTGATCAGCAAAAACTATATCATGGCAAATGGCAATGCTCTTCTCACTGCTATAGTACTTCATTGAAATTTTTTTTATTTCCTGGGCTGAAGGAACACTAGTGGGTAAGCAACTTGGGCCTTGCAGTGGTTATAGTTGACGAAATCATTAGGAAAACATCAATTATTACAGCTGGCCAGGCCTTCACACATCTTATCACGATTAATCATGAGGAGCATCACAAATTGATTACTCATGGAATCTATAAATGTGTTCGACATCCTGGATACTGTGGTTTCTTCATCTGGTCAGTTGGTACTCAGATAAATGCTTTGTAATCAGTGGCGACTCCAGGAATTTTGTCCAGGGTGTTTCTATTCCACTTTAAAAAAATTTCGGGTCATTTTGGTCTATTTCGGATGTTTCGGGACATTTCGGTAAATACCGGCCGAAATTCAAGATTTGGCCAGTATGAAGTTTGTGCTTTAAAAAAAAAAAAAAAAAAAGTTCTTAAAACCAAAACAAATTTGCATTTTGTACACCAAAAAACCTCAAAAGGAAAAAAAAAATGAAAAGAAAAGAAATGAACAAAGGTACCTAACAATAAATTATAAGTTCATTTGAAATATTAATAAAATTATTAATTATTATTGTTTAGTTTTTTTGCTGAAAAATATTTCAAATGAACTTATAGTTTATTGTTTAGTTGTTTCATAAATTTTTTTGTCTTTTATAAACTATAATTTTTTGTATTGTTGTTTCATTAATTATTAAATTATTAATTGTTGTTTAGTTTAACATAATTTAATTTGTTTGTCTTTTATAATGTATTGATTAATTATTTATATTGCTTTAATTATTGTTGTTTAGCCTAACAATAAACTATATTGCTTTAATTTGTTTGTCATTAATTATACTGCTTTAATTTGTTATATTGTTTAGCCCCATGTGCACATTACACTAAAAGAGCCACTGATGTGCACATTACACATCCTATGTGCAGCACAATAATTAAAGCACTAAAGCAGTGTAATGTGCAGCCCAGCCCCATGTGCCCATCTACCCCCACCCTACTCAACACACAAGCACGCCTCATGCCTGATGCCCCCTGCCAATCAAGAAATTTCACAATCACACATTACACTAAAAGACAATTAATATCTCACCAACGCCAACACACAACACACACCAACACCAACACCAACGGATAAGATAAACTGATAAAGCCAAATTCAAAAAGTCAAAAACAGACAAAAAAATTAATAAAGCTAAAGTTCGGCCAATCACAGATAGAGAGAGTTTCATTCATTTCATAAGAGAGAGAGTTAGTTTATTAAAGAATAAAGAGAGAGAGAGAGAGAGAGAGAGAGAGAGAGAGAGAGAGAGAGAAGTTTAGTTAGCTTAGTAAAATGAAATACCTTGAGGGAGGGAGCATCGGAGTAGCCGAGCAGGGAGGCTTGAAGGCTAAGGCTGCTGAGGCAATGGCGAGCGATCTGCCAATCTCCGTCCTCCGATGAGGGTTAGCGATGAGTGACGCAGAGGGGCAAGCGAGCGACGACAACGATCTGGACTGGGCTGATCCGATCCGATCTAGAGATTCTCCGACAATGTGACCGATCCGATCTCCGTTTGTTGGCTGGAGGCTCAAGCAGCGTTGCTCTGAGAGTGAGGGACTGGGGCATTGTTGTCTTTAGGTTTGCTTTAGGCCCTTTAGTGATTTTTTTTTTTTTTTTTTTTTTTTTTTTTTTATTTTTTTTTTTTTTTTATAAAGCCTTTAGTGATTTCTGATTTAGACCTTTAGGGACTGAGGTGTTGCTCTTTTTTTCTTTTTTTCTTTTTCTTTTTTTGATTTGAGAATCTGTGGGTTTAATACCTCTGTAATTTGTTGGGCTTGCCGTGGGCTTGGCTCTGTTACAATTTATTTTTTTGGGGTTTTTTTTTTTTTTTGCTTGAAAGTAGAACAAATAATTTTTTTTTTTTTTTTAATTTGAGGGTGTTCCTAATACAGAGAAATATAAAAAAAAAAAAAAAAAAAAATTTTTAAAAAATATTTCAGGTTTTTTTTTTTTTTTTCTAAGTCAGGGTGTTCCTGGGAACACCCTGAGTTGCACATGACGTCGCCACTGTCTATGATCCCCAAAACATGTATCCCCAAATGTAGTTTCTTACAATGCAATCCAAGTAAAAATTAGTTATTTTTGTCATTTCTTGTAAAATTAATATCCCGTCCGGGGGTCTAAACAACCGAATATGTTACTCCAACATTTTGATATAGAAGAAAATTTAGTTGTACAACCAAGATCATCTAAAAAGAACGACCATAATGACTAGTATATTACAACTTAGGACATCACCATTTTATGTGACAATTCTCATTTGCAATTTTATTTAAGCTAATTTGGATTTGAAATGTAGCAGGACCTCAACTTGGATTCTCTAACCTCTTCAAATCCTAGAACCTAGAAAAGAATTTTTTATTGAATGTAGTTCCTTGCTAACTTCCTCCATTTTCATTCTTTCCTTTTGCGACTCCACAGAACATGCAAGACCAATTTCAAGGACTGAGACTAAGCACTTATACACATTAGCTTCCACTTGGCTATGGTTAAAAATACCTTGAGTTTCTTCATCTGCTTCAATTTCATTCTCATTATAATATTCTCTAGCTGCCACTACAGCTACTGGCATTTCTTCAACTTCTCTAATGAGAAGTGCTGGGTCCACAATTTGAACAAGTTGTTTTGGCAATGCCATCCTAACAAAACTATGGAGATTGAGATCATCTTTAAACATTTCATCAGTAGGCCTCTTTCCCAAAAACATCTCTAGTAGAAATACTCCAAAGCTATACACGTCCCCCTCAGTTGATACGTCGCTGCCCATGCCATACTCTACAATTTATGATATATAAGAAGATTTTGCAATTCATGTTATAATGAGATTTGGGATTTAATGAGAGTGCAAATTCATTTGATTCATCAAAAACCAAAAAGAATTTGAACTTCAGAAAGAAGGGTATGATAGATGCTATCATTTCAAAATTTCATGTGAGAAAATGATAATTTCTACATTAGAATAGCACCATAGGTCTCTAGTGGAACTTTTTTTTTTTTTTTTTTTGAGGATCTTGGGAGGTAATTTTTTTTTATTTATATGAAGCACAAGAAACATGGTTGATGGTTAAGATTACGACAATGTAATCAAATTATTTTACAATTGATACGGATATGTTGCACACATTAGGTACTAGCCTTCCTAAATGCCTTCGCTAGACCCATGTTCAAATAATATTAGGTGTCCTATAATTATTCATTACTTGATTAATGGTGGTTGACATGCAATGACAAAAAACATAAAACAAAACATTAGATCTGTTTTGAGACCAGCTATACCATATTTGATATTGTTGATTGACAAGTTATCATCACAACATAAAGAGTTGAGGAAATAAATGCCTAAAAAAAAAGGCATGGCCAATGGATAGTCAATAATTGATGTCTGTCAATTAATCAAATTTATGATTTATCAAGGTATAAACCATGTTGTGAGTTTGTGTGATTTCTATGTTGCATATTAATACAAAGAAAATTTTATATTCATAGAAAGATAATTTCAAAAAACAATTCAATATGTTTTGGGGAAAAGTACAATTCAATATGTTTTGAACAACTATTATTAACAAGATTCATGAGCATTTTTAAGAAATTAGACACAGTTGGAAATATAATTACCTAGAGCAGCGTAGCCAATAGATCCCTTTATCCCAATTGTACTAGTTTGATTTTGAGAAGAATCAGTAACAGTTGAGAGGAGTCTCGCTAAACCAAAATCACTTAGATGAGCAATCATGTCATTGTTAAGAAGAATATTGCTTGGCTTCAAATCACAATGAATGATTGGTTGCACAAAATGATTGTGAAGATAATCTAATGCACAAGCAACATCAATTGCAATATTTAGCCTTTAAAGAAGGCTCAAGACCCCTGATTGATCTTCCCCGTCTATCTTTGGATGAAGCCAGATATCTAGACTCCCATTTGTCATGAATTCAAAGACTAGAGCTTTAAATTGATTCCCACTGTAATCCATGCTCGAGCAACATGTTAATATCTTGACAAGATTCCTATGTCGGATATTTCTTAGTACATTACATTCAACCATAAAACTCTTGGAAGCACCCTTTCGTTGAAGGTTAAGGACCTTTACAGCAACTAATCTTTCCTCGGGGTGAAGAAATCCTTTATATACAGAGCCAAAAACTGCCAGTCCCAACTAAGTTACTAGGAGAAAATCCATTGGTTGCCTGATAAAGCATTTTATAAGAAACATTTGGAAGGAGGTCTATTATTGAGCCCAAAGAAGATGAATTCATTTTTGATATTTTCCTCCAATGAAGAAAAAGAATGAATGAAAACAGAAGGAAACATACCACAACAACAATGATTGCAATTTTAAGTTTGAATGAAAGGGACTTTGTAGGTTTCATGACTTCAATTGGACATGGAGGCAACATCAGTTGTGGAACACCAACACAAAGTTTAGTATTTCCGATCACTGATATAGCACTTGCATTTTTTTAAACTCCCTCTATTGGCACCTTACCCTCGATATCATTGAATGAGAGGTTCAATTTTTTTAAAGAAGGAAGCTTTTCTAAAACTTTTGGAATTGAGCCTGACAAGTTATTTCTTGAAACATCAAATAATTTGAGGCCTTTTAAGAAAGCCATAGATGAAGGTAAGGATCCTTCAAAGGAATTACCTTGCAAGCTAAGGTACTCCAAGCTCAAACTATTTCCTATGGAGCTAGGAATTTCTCCAGACAAATTATTCTCAGAGATATCAAGTTGGTTAATATTTTTCAGATAGCCTACTTCGAAAGGTAGTTTGCCAGTAAATGAGTTGTGAGACAAGTTAAGTAGTATTGAGAGGGAAGATAGACCAATAAGCTGCGGGGGGATGAATCCACTAAGATTATTTTGTGAAATGTCTAAGCTTTGCAAATTTGGGCAATTACCAAGACTTGGAGGTATGCTTCCTTCTAATCTGTTTTCATCTAAATCGAGTAGGAATAACTGAGTAAGGTTGCCTATGAAGGTTGGTAATTCTCCTAACAATCTATTTCCATTTAAATGCAATGCTTGTATTTTCTGAAACTTCTCGAAAATAGTGGGAATGAGGCCTGTGAAAAGATTATGATCCATGCCTAAGCCAATTAAGTTGACAAGATTCCCTAATGTTACTGGAATAGTTCCTGAAATTTCATTGGCTCCAAAATATAATTCAGTAAGTTGGGTTGACAAGTTGCCTACAGGTATAGGCAAAACACCTCCAAATTGGTTTGTACTTAAATCCAATATATCTAGTTTACTACAATTGGTCAAAGATTTTAAGAAATCCAGACTCCTTCCTAGGTAATTGTTACTCAAGTCTAGCCATTGAAGATCTAGCAGATTTCCCAAATTAGTTGGAATTAATCCCAAAAAATTGTTTTCACTTAGATCAAGGATTTGAAGTTGAGATGCATTGCATAATGAAATAGGAATTGGCCCAGAGAATTCATTAGAACCAAATAAAAATACTTTTAGATTAGGGAGAGTGAGGCCAATGTTGGTTGGCAGTGTATCGTTGAGTTGGTTTACTGAGACTGCGATTTGTTGGAGAGATGATATATTGTAAAGGGAGAAAAGGATTGTACCTGAGATTTTATTGGATGAAATGCTGAAATAGACTAAGCTTTTTAGATGACCAATGCGATATGGTATATTTCCCACCAATTTGTTGATTACTAGAGATAAAACTCGAATTGATGAAAGATTTCCAAAAGATGGTGGAATTCTTCCTGTCAGATTGTTTACACCAAGCCGAAGCAATTTAAGCTTCTTCAAAGAGCCTAACTCTGCTGGAATTTTCCCATTAAGTTCATTCCAGTTAAAATTTATGATTCTAGCATTGGAGCAGTTGGATAAGATGGATGGTACTTCACCTTCCAATGTGTTATTGTTAAGATAGACCTCTTGCAATCGGAACAAATGACCAACTTCATGTGGGATTTTGCCATAGAAGCTATTGTTTTGGAGATAGATAATCCTAAGGAACGTGAGGTTGCTGGTGTGAGGTGATATGGATCCTCGTAACTTATAGCCTTGTAGGTCCAAGGCCGTGACTCTTTGGTGTCGTCGGCCACATGTAATTCCAAACCAGTTGCAGAAGTGCATAGAATCATTCCATGAGCTCAACATCATATGTGGGTCATGAGTTATAGATTCTTTGAATTTAATCAAAGCCAAACGATCAGTCTCGTTTGTTGGAGCATAGGCAGTAATGGTGGGTTGCAGTAAGTACAATAAGTTTATAGAAAAAAGAAGAATGACATGAAGGTGCATAGGCCAAAGTGCATATAAGTTGGTTTGGTGAAGCTTCATTTGGTTTGAGGGGGCAGGAAGCTGGTAAATTTTTTGTTGGTGTCAGATATGCAACTTAACAATCAACTTCACTTGGTTGTAGTTATGTAAGGGGGATGAGTGAAGATCTATTTATAGAATATATTTTTGGTAAAGGTGGACTCACAATGAGAGCTAAGGTTGGAACAGAAACAGTGTGCCAGGAAAGTCTGGGAAAGCCTTAAAGACTTAGGAATCATACCAAGATAACACCATTTAGGAAAAAATCAGCATCACCCACTAAGTGTAAAGTGTGCAATTCTTGTGCCGTTTGGATTCCATGGACGTCTCCATTACCTCATTAGTCTTCTAGTAAATTGAACATAAATCATTTCACTCATTCAATGTATTGGAGTATTGCTAGAGTTGCAAGAAATATGTTGTTAACTTGTTATCACTTACTAACGTTTTACTTATTTTATTTTTTATTATATTTTATATAAGCGAAGAGCCAATAGTTTTATTTGGTGAAAATTTCTTTTGACAATGTATGATGCTGTTCAGTCATGTGTCTCATGTGACTCACAAGTCTCAATGAACATCAAGTGATAAACAGCGACCATTTCTCTAATGAGTCCCACTTAATTTAATATATGAAAGAGAAATTTTCATCATTCCACAATGAATTCTTTTTGAAAAAGAAGAACCAGATTTTTGAAATTGAAAAAAAAAAATTAAAAATAACTTCTTGTTATATAGAAGCAAGAACTTGCCAAAGCACCAACCAGCAATTAGGGGTGTGCAACCAACTCGCCAAACCAACCCGATTCAACCTAACCGGTCTGTTTTTAGGAGTTGGTGGGTTAGATTGGTTATGAAATTTTTTTTAATAGTGGGTCGGGTTGGGTTTAGGTCATAATAATCACAAACCCGCCTAACCCAACTCGACCACTTATATATTTAAAATTTAAATTATATATATTTAAAAATATATTATATAATTAATAATTTTTTATTTAATTTTTTCCCCTATTTGACTCTTCTTATATAAAACTCAATTACCTCGCATACCCTAGTTGGATATATTTTGTTTATAACTGAGTTGGAATACTAGTTCATAAATATTCTGTTTATCAACTTAGGTGGCACATGTATTTTTTTTGCTAAATTTAATAATAATAAATAAATAAATAAAAACTGTCCAACTCATAAATTCAACTTGACCCAACCCGATCCATGTGGGTTGGGTTGTATTTATTTTAACCCACCATGGTGGGTTGGGTTGAAAAATCTCTTTAACCCTACCTAACCCGACCCATGAACACCCCTACCATCAATGGTGCTAGAGGCCCAGGTCCCATGACTTTATGTTCTCGCCTTGTTTTGTGGATTGTAAGCCACTAGTTAGACCTTGGGTTGGCCCAATACTACACACCATAGGCCCACCATCAAGGACTTTCTTTTATATCAATTCTTTTCTTATTTTCGAGAGGAAAATGTTTAGAGAGAAACCCTTCAAACTTCTCTCATATCTTTTTATTGAATATAAATTTTGAAAATTTAACTGTTGAATTGCATGTTTTTATTATATCTTCCATGTTTGCAAAATTTCAAAAAAATCAAAATATCAATAACTATGTTATTAATAAAATGTTTAAATTTCAAATTTTTGTAATCTAAAATTATGTATAAAAAATAAGTTTATTGATCAAATAGTAAATAACATCTAATTTGAACGAAATTTAACATGCGTGTTAAGCACATAAAGAACATGCAATCCAAACAATTAGATTTTCAAAATTCTCATCCAATAAAAATATATACGAAGAGTTTAAAGGATTTCTCTCCATCCGATCTCTTATATTGGCATGCATAGTGGGTGTTTTTCATGTTTCAGTTTCTTCTAATGCGCTAGGTTTTATTTTATTTTATTTTATTTTTTTGAGAAGGTTCTAATGCGTTAGGTTTAGAGAGAAACCTTGTCATTTCAGAACCTAACGCATTAGAAGAAATTGAAACATAAAAGATACCGCAGACCAATATAAGGGATTGGATATGGTTGATGGTTCCATAATCCCATTAGGAAATTGCACGCGTTTTAATTTTTATTTTAAGATCAGGCCACTGATACCGATTTCTCTCTGTGTACTAATTACTTTCCAATTGTTTTCTATATTATCTTTTCCGATTAAAATTTGCTTTATTCTACAGAGTAAGCTCCACTTCACATGGTAGGCCACGCATTCTCTTCTACTTTTTTCCATTGATTCTACAATGTGTTGCTTCTTTGTTTGTTTCTTTGTTTTTCACCTGCTACTAGTTACCAAAATAATGAAAACATTGAAGGGTTTTTTTTTTTTTAATACTCTTTAATCTGACTTTTCACAAAAGAATGTACTCAGCAATTATTGAATCCTTCCTTCACCTTGAATTTTGAGAGATTCGGCCAGCTAATCAGCTCACATCAAACGTTTTCCATAAGCCATTAATCTGTATATGTCTAACACAGTTTTTATGATTTGCTGCATTTTAGAACCTTTTATACTGTCGGTGCCACTTTGTGAAGTATGGATGTGGCATAAACAGCCCAAAAGTTTTGGCTCTTTTATTATATTGTTAATTTTGCTAAACAATGAGATAGAAAAATGAAATTCAGGTCAGGAAAATATCAACCCAGATCTTTAGTTAGCTCTGGCCTATGATTTAGAAAAAGTTCATAGGGCTCTAATTTTTCCTCCAGCCCAATATGTACTTTTGATACATTTTAGGTGGAGGAGAGAGGATAAGAGTCGAATCTTGGATGTTTTTGTTGAAAATACCAAACAATGACATTGAGCTATACATATTAATCAAAATAAAATAACTGCTTCATTTTTGCTTCGTATCCCGTTCATATTAGGATTGCCATGTTTTCGCCAAAAGCTTGTAAAAGTTATGCAGAAAAGAGAATGCATGACAAATTTGTCCCACACAGGCAAGCAATTTTACTAGTGCATATTTGATACATTGCATTACAAAATGAAATCTTTTTTTTTTTTTTTTTTTAAATGCCATGCTCAAACGCATACTTGTTCTTCACCCTGTGTTGCATATGTCAAGAAAGCATTACCATTCAGCAAATCAGACAAGATGGTAAAGAAAGATTTGTATAGGTCCACCCTGTAAAATATTTATTATCGTTATGATTGAGATGAATAAAGAATTCAGAACCTATGCTACCGACACTGGGACACAGGATCTTCAAGAACACATCACAGAATACAAACTTTGAAAACATTGCAACAACCATCTGATTAAAAATGTTATTCATCTCGATAAGTTACACAAAGCTGGAGAAACCAACAAATAATTTATTTCTATATATACACTAAAGATACACGTCACAACAATGTGCATTTTATGCCCTTCAATAAAAGACACTGACCCTTCCAATAATTTAACTCACATCACTCAGATTTGAAGAAACTGACTTTCAAACGAGGAGAAAAAGGGGAAAAAATAGAACAAACATGTTTCAGAGAATCAGATGCAATAACTTTACTACTTCCTAAACACAATACACTAATTTCACAAACACTCCTTGCTCACATTACTATCTCTGGCTTCAAAATGCTTGCTTTGATCTCTTTGTGGGGCAAAACCACACCACCATTACTGTAAATTTCATCACACACATGTACATCTTCACCAAGAATGGTCATGTTGTCATGTTCTCCACACGGGCCCATTGCCCAACAGTGGAGTGCCGCTGGAGATGCAAGCATGCTTCTTGATGCGGACTCCCCGCATTACCGTGCAGCGAGTGAGACTCTGAAGTCTCAATGAACATCAAGTGATAAACGGCGCCATTTATCTAATGAGTTCCACATAATTTAATATTTTGAAAAAGAATACATCTTTCCACAATGAATTCTTGTCGAAACAGAAGAACCAGAATTTTTGAAATTGAAAAAAAATTTAAAAACAACTTCTTGTTATGTAGATTCTAGAAGCCAGAGGCCCAGGTCCCAGGACTCTTTTTTACATCATCTCTCTTCTTACAATTTGTTTGTGCTACAAAGTAGGCACCACTTCACATGGATAAGAAGTTTTTTGGAACAGTTCTGTGTCATGTTACAGTTTTCTTGTTCTACACAGGTCTCTTGTTTTGATTTTTGGTTCTTTTCGGCAGGAGATTTCATTCTTGAAGCGACTTTGGGGTGATTTGGAGATTCAATTTTCCATATTAATGTTGTATTCCCCTGCATCTTTTTCAGGTCTACAGTTAGCACAAAAAAGTTTCTTCATCTAGTTCTTCAGAGAGGATAGCTATATATATGCCATATAGGTCTCACTACATTGAATTTGAGACAAAAACTGATTCCTTTTATTTGCCAAAAATGACAGAAATCTTCACTTACCCAGCTTACAGACAGTTATGTCCGATGTTCGTTGCAATAATCTTCTTTCACAGTTCTGAATGCATTTTAGCAATTGCCATCCATGGCACATCAAATGTTACTCTTAAATCTCTTCTGATCGGCAAAAAAATATATCATGGCAATGCTCTTCTCACTGTTGGAGCACTTCATTGAAATTTTTTTATTTCCTGGGTTGAAGGAAGACTGGTGGTTAAGCAACTTGGGCCTTGCAGTGGTTATAGTTGGCAAAATCATTAGGAAAACATCAATTATTAGAGCTGCTCAGGCCTTCACACATCTTATCAGGATTAATCATGAGGAGCATCAAAAACTGATTACTCATGGAATATATAGATGTGTTCAACATCTTGGATTCTGTGGTTTCCTCATCTGGTCAGATAAATGCTTTGTAATCCCCCAAACGCAGTTTCTTGCTGTGCAATCCAAGTAAAAATTAGTTATGTTTGTCATGTCTTGTAAAATTAATATCCTGTCTAGTAAGGTCGGGGTCTATACAACCAAATATATTACCTCCAACATTTTGATACAGAAAGAAATTTAGCTCTGCAATCAAGATCATCTATCCAGAAAAAAAAAACAAAAAAAAAAACAAAACAAAAACAAAAACAAAAACAAAACGTAACAATCAGTACATTACAACTTAGGACATCAGCATTTTATGAGACAACTATCATGTGCAATTTTATTTAAGCTAATTCAAATTTGAAATATAGCAGGACCTCAACTTGGATTCTCTAACCTCTTCAAATCCTAGAACCTAGAAAAGCATTTTTTATTGACTGTAGTTCCTTGCTAACTTCCTCCATTTTCATTCTTTCCTTTGGTGACTCGAGGGAACATGCAAGGCCAATTTCAAGGACTGAGACTAAGCACTTATACACATAAGCTTCCACTTGGCAATGGTTCACAATACCTTGAGTTTCTTCATCTGCTTCAATTTCATTCTCATTACTATATTCTCTAGCTGCCACTGCAGCTACCGGAATTTCTTCAACTTCTCTTATGAGAAGTGTTGGGTCCACAATTTGAACAAGTCGTCCTGGCAATGCCATCTTAACAAAATTGTGGAGATTGAGATCGTCTTTAAACATTTCATCAGTTGGTTTCTTTCCCAAGAACATCTCCAGTAGAAATACTCCAAAGCTATACACGTCTTCCTCAGTTGATACCTCGCTACCCATGCCATACTCTACAATTTATGATATATAAGAAGATTTTGCAGTTCACGTTATAATAGGATTTGGGATTTAATGAGTGCAGATTCATTTGATTTATCAAAAACCAAAAGGAATTTGAACTTCAGAAAGAAGGGTATGATAGATGCTATCATTTCAAAGTTTCATGTGAGAAAAATGATAATTTCTACATTAGATTAGAATAACACCATAGGGTCTCTTGTGGAACTTTTTTTTTTTGAGGAACTTGGGAGGTAATTTTTATTTATTTATTTATATGAAGCACAAGAAACATGGTTAATGGTTAGGATTATGACAATGTAATCAAATTATTTTACAATTGATACGGATATGTTGCACACATTAGGTACTGCCTTCCTAAATGCCTTCGCTAGACCCTTGTTCAAATAAAATCAGGGGTCCTATTATTATGCTTTACTTGATTCATAGTGGTTGACATGCAATAACAAAAAACATAAAACAAAAAATTAGATCTATTTTGAGACCAGCTATACCACATCTGATATAGTTGATTAACAGGCTATCATCACAACATACAGCCAATGGAAAGTCAATAATTGATGTCTGTCAATTAATCAAATTTATGATTTATCAAGGCATAAATAATGTCATGAGTTTGTGTGTTTCTGTGTTGCATATTAATACAAAGAAAATTTTATATTCATATTAAGATAATTGCAAAAAACAATTCAATATGTTTTGAACAACTATTATTAACAAGATCGATAAGCATTTTTAAGAAATTAGACAAAGTTGGAAAGATAATTACCTAGAGTAGCATAGCCAATAGATCCCTTTATCCCAATTGTACTAGTTTGCTTTTGAGAAGAATCAATAACAGTTGAGAGGAGTCTTGCTAAACCAAAATCACTTAGATGAGCAATCATGTCATTGTCAAAAAGAATATTGCTTGGCTTCAAATCACAATGAATGATTGGTTACACAGAATGGTTGTGAAGATAATCTAATGCACAAGCAACATCAATTGCAATATTTTGTCTTTGAAGAAGGCTCAAGACCCCTGATTGATCTTCCCTGTCTATCTTTGGATGAAGCTAGATATCTAGACTCCCATTTGTCATGAATTCAAAGACTAGAGCTTTAAATTGATTCCAACTGTAATTCATGCTCAAGCAACATGTTAATATCTTGACAAGATTCCTATGTCAGATATTTCTTAGTACATTACATTCAACCATAAAACTCTTGGAAGCACCCTTTCGTTGAAGGTTAAGGACCTTTACAGCAACTAATCTTTCCTCGAGGTGAAGAAATCCTTTATATGCAGAACCAAAACTACTAGTCCCAACTAAGTTACTAGGATAAAATCCATTAGTTGCTTGATAAAGCATTTTATAAGAAACATTTGGAAGGAGGTCTATAGTTGAGCCCAAAGAAGATGAATTCCTTTTTGATATTTTCCTCCAATGAAGAAAAAGAATGAATGAAAACGGAAGGAAACATACAACGACAACAATGATTGCAATTTTAAGTTTGAATGAAAGGGACTTTGTAGGTTTCATGACTTCAATTGGACATGAAGGCAACATCAGTTGTGGAACACCACCACAAAGTTTAGTATTTCCGATCACTGAAATAGCACTTGCATTTTTGAAAAGCCCCTCTGTTGGCACCTCACCCTCGATATCGTTGAATGAGAGGTTCAATTTTTTAAAAGAAGGAAGCTTTTCTAAAACTTTTGGAATTGAGCCTGACAAGTTATTTCTTGAAACATTAAGGAATTTGAGGCCTTCTAAGAAAGCCATAGATGAAGGTAAGGGTCCTTCAAAGGAATTACCTTGCAAGCTAAGGTACTCCAAGCTCAAACAATTTCCTATAGAGCTAGGAATTTCCCCAGACAAATTATTGTCAAAGATATCAAGCTGTTTAATATTTTTCAAATTGCCTACTTCAAAAGGTAGTTTATTGGTAAATGAGTTGTGAGACAAGTATTATTGAAAGAGAAGATGGGCTATGGGGGGATGAATCCACTAAGATTATTTTGTGAAATGTATAAGATTTGCAAATGTTGGCAATTACCTAGACTTGGTGGTATGCTTCCTTCTAATTTGTTTTCATCTAAATCAAGTAGGAATAACTGAGTAAGGTTGCCTATGGAGGTTGGTATCTCACCTAACAATCTATTTCCATTTAAAGCCAACGCTTCAATTTTCTAAAACCTCTTGAAAATAGTGGGAATGAGGCCTGTGAAAAGATTATGCTCCATGCCTAAGACAATTAAGTTGATAAGATTCCCTAATGTTACAGGAATAGTTCCAGAAATTTCATTTGCTCTAAAATATAATTCAGTAAGTTGGGTTGACAAATGTTAGGGTACATTTTTTTACAATTAATATTGTCTAAATAACACCTTTTATTTTTCAAACGTCACATACAAATTATTGGGCATACCTAAACAGTTTTTGACTACTACTATGCTAGCTCACAACCGTCCTTCTTTCCATCACAAAATTGGGCTACAAATGTAAAACACTATAAGACCCAATATTTTTGTAAAGCCTAAATTATTTATTAAGCAAGTTAAAATCTCATTCTTTCTAAAGCCCAAGAATTTTTATGCTTAGCAATATTAGAAAAAAAAGCCCATAATTCAAATACATGGCAAAAACAATTTTATCAATAGAATTCAAGTCCATAATTAAAGCCCATGATTCAAATTCATGGCAATACTATTTTATCAATGGGATTCAACCCCATAATCAAATCCCATGATTCAAACCCATGGCAAATTATTTATCAAAAAGCCCAGTTCTCGCTGGCAATATCAAAAAGCCCAATTTTCATTGGCAACATCGGAAGCCCAATTTTCATTGACAACATCAAAAGCCCAATTCTCCCTGACAACATCAAAAAGCCCAATTCTCACTGGCAATATCAAAAAGCCCAATTTTCATTGGCAACATTAAAAGTCCAGTAATTGTTGGCAACATTAAAAAGCTCAGTTCTCGCTAGTAATATCAAAAAACCCAATTTTCATTGACAACATCGAAAGCCCAATTTTCATTGGTAACATCAAAAGCCCAGTTCTCGCTGGCAACATCAAAAAGCTCAGTTCTCGCTGGCAATATCAAAAGGCCCAATTTTCATTGGCAACATTGAAAGCCCAATTTTCATTGGCAACATCAAAAGCCCAGTTCTCACTGGCAATATCAAAACCCCAATTTATGTTGGCACTATTTTATCAAAAGTCCAAGATTATTAATGCTTGGCAAAAAATATTATGTTTATTTTAGATGAAAAATGTTTTATGGCAAAAACCATGGCAATCATTTTATAAAAGCTCATGGAAAGTTATCTTGAAAATTATGATACTCATCCCATATTATAAACCTATGAACATGTGGTCATCATTTACATCACAACATCCATAATATTTTTCTTCAAAGCTCATGGTAACTACTCAATCCCACAAGCTCACCATTTAAATTATGATGTGATTATTAGAAATCATGAACATTACTTATAATATGGAATTCATCATTTTTCAAAAATAGTAAATGTTATTTACAAAGGCATTTTGAAACTTATTCTATTATTTCAAATATTATAACTCATTGCCTAAAGACCCATTACAAATATCTATGAAAACCCAAAATATTTGCTAATAATAAAAGTCCATGAGGGATGAAAACCCATGGCAACATGTGTTGTTGATGTCCATTTTGTTGGATAAACACAGCCCAGCCCAAAGGGACCAGCCCATATGAGCAAGCCCGATCCAAAAAAACTCCAGCAAGAGGCAGAAGACTAAAAATTGACACTCAACTCTTGTTCATCCTTGACCAAAGTACAGTTGGAGGCCTCTACAAGAGAACCAAGTCTTTAAGGATGAACTAGGTGTTGTCCCATCAACTTTCTATCACCCTCTACTTGACATGAACAGTGCCCAAAGGTTGTGATATCAGCTGAAGTCTAATGGGTGATGGAACTCCGTCATTTTCCTTAAGACTATATCTCCAACAGAAGGGAAACTGAAACCAAGTTATCCAATCTCAACAAATCAATACTATAAATGTCAAAAACGTTCAAGACATGTTCATGTGACAAGCCCATGAATCTTAAATGGGAAAAATTAGGAGCATGTGGTTTAGGGCATAAAGGGATCTCCAGTAAAACCCCCTGAAGTGGACTTAAACTTTGATACCTGACTTGGGGTGTTGAATCCTACTTTTTGGGGGTCAAATCTCAGTTGCAGCACTAGGATTCCTCTTTGATACTTGCCTTAATCCTATTGGTTAAACTTAGCTTTAGAAATCTTGACATTTAATGCAAAATACCCCAAAAAACCCACCATGTGACATATTACCCAAAGGAGCAAGACAGCCCCAAAAGTAAATCTCCTACTTCTGGCCAAATCTTAAGATGATTAAGCCTGATTCTCTGCCCTTGATCAGTCCTACATTTTTGGACTCTTGTTAATTAATGCTTCTCTAAACTCCACTATAAAAGCATAAGCACCCAGCCCATAAACACACAGCTTCTCCCTTTGAAACTTCTGATTTACTTACCATTTTGCTTGTAGTTTAGCTCTTTCCAAGCTCACAACTCATTCCCCTTAGCCCACAATCACTTAGCCTCAGACATGCCTTTCCTCTTCTGAACATTCACAGCCCATAAATGCCTCTTAATCAGTCACAAACAACCCCTTACTCACTAAGGCCTTAACCCCAGCATCAACTCCATCACACCACCACAAGCTTAAATGCCCACTCACTCAATATAGCCACATTGCCCCATTTGTGCCATATATATATATCCTCCAAAATCTTAATTCAACATTTGCTGCACTGAGCTGGAATCTCTCTCTCCCTTCACACCATGCCAATTAACCCCCTTCTTCTTCCCATGGAACCTTTATTTTTTACTTTTTTTTTTACTATTGAAGGATATAATGTATATGTAACAATGGAATTCTTCCCTCATATTGATGTAATGATAGCTAAAAGTACAATAAATTCCTCTGATTGAGACACATAAGAACCCCCAAGAGTGAACACTTTCCTAAATTTATTTAATCATTGACTACTGGACTTTAAGTGTAATTTCACCCCTACTGTTGGAGAATTTATTTTTCTTGCACCTTCAGAATAGGACCACTAACATATTAATTAAGCATTGTGATATTTTTATTGGGCTTTTGTCGCTATTTTCGTCAAGTGCAGCCTTATTTCTTGCTTGGATAGGCTTATCACCACACCGAAAGCCTTTGGGCATCATCTCAAGAGCCCATAATTGAGTTTCGGCTTGGCTCCCCAATATTTTATTTAGAGGCATCAATTTCCCCCTCAACAACAAGTTACCTACAGGTATGGGCAAAACACCTCCAAATTGGTTTGTATTTAAAACCAAATTATCTAGTTTACTACAATTGCTCAAAGATTTTAAGAAATCCAGGCTCCTTCCTAGGTAATTGTTACTCAAGTCTAGCCATTGAAGATCTGGCAAATTTCCCAAATTAGTTGGAACTAATCCCAAATTTTTTTTTTCACTTAGATCAAGGATTTGAATCTGAGATGCATTGCATAATGAAATAGGAATTGGCCGAGAGAATTCATTAGAACCAAATAAAAGTACTTTTAGATTAGGGAGAGTGAGGCCAATGTTGGCTGGCAGTGTATCGTTGAGTTGGTTTACTGAGATTAAGATTATTTGGAGTGATGACATATTATAAAGGGAGGAAGGGATTGTACCTGAGATTTTATTGGCTGTAATGGTGAAAAAATAAAAAGGAAGCTTTTTAGATGACCAATGTGATATGGTATATTTCCCACCAATTTGTTACCTGCTAGAGAGAGAATTCTAATTGATGAAAGATTTCCAAAAGATGGTGGGATTCTTCCTGTCAGATTGTTTACACCAAGCTAAAGCAATTCAAGCCTCTTCAAAGAGCCTAACTCTGCTGGAATTTTCCCATGAAGTTCATTCCAATTAAAATTTATGATTATAGCATTGGAGCAGTTGGATAAGATCAATGGTACTTCACCTTCCAATGTATTATTGTTAGGACAGAGCTCTTGCAGTCAGAACAAATGACCAACTTCATGTGGGATTTTGCCATAGAAGCTGTTGTTTCGGAGATTGATGATCCTAAGGAAGGTGAGGTTGCTGATGAAAGGCTGGGATGCACGGACGCAGCTCCAGACCCAGCGCACCTACATCCGACACGGCAGGACGCGGCGATGCGGGAGGGACGCCGCAAACCGCGCATCCGTGCCGCGTCGTGCCACATGGATTTCCCGACTTGCGCCGACGTGGCTCAAATTGGGCCGTACCAACTGTATCGGCAAAAACCGCCGAAATGGCCGGTTCAAGCCGAAACGGTCAAGTCAAGCCGAAATTCAAAAAAAAAAAAAAAAAAAAAAGGTGCAAAACGCACCGTTTGAACTTAACCTAAATACCTAGGACTCTCTCAAACACTCTCACTTCATCCAAACACTCCCTCTCACTTCGTCCCTCATCTCTCTTCTTCGTGCGACTGTGCTCCGTCCCTCATCTCTCTTCTCTGTGCTCTGAGGTCTCTACGAGTGCGATGTGCTCTGCTTCAACCTTCAGGTGTGCTCTCTCTTCTCTTTTCTTGAATTTTTATTCTCTATTTTTTACGATTTCTCTCTTTCAAATTACTTAGAAATGAATTTGTGAATCGGAAAATTTGTGCGCTAGACTGCTTGCTGTGTTTTTTTGCTTGTTTTTTCGGTTCTGTGTTTTTTTGCTGTGAACCTGGTTGCTGTGTTTTTTTGCTGTGAACTTGGTTTGATTTATTATTAATTTATTTAGTTAATAGTTATTATTTGTAGGTTAAATTGAATCTATTGAATTTGCAATGGACGAAGTTAATAGCACAGAAAGTTCACCTTCATCTAATCAAGAAGTGTCAAATGAAGAATCTCCTCTTTGACAGTATGTGACTAAAGTAGAAAAACCACCTGGTGCTTCTGTTAAATCAGGTGGAAACACATACTTTAAGTGCAACTATTGTGATATAGTTTTTATGGGATCCTATTCTAGGGTTAAGGCTCATTTATTACAAATTTCTGGCAAAAGTATTAGAGCATGCGTTAAGGTGTCAAAGAGCCATAGGTTGGAAATGCAGCGAATGCATGATCAAGTTGAGAATAATAAGTTAGAGAGAGAACAGAGAAGTCAAATTCTCTTACCCCCACCTCCCCCAAACTGTGGGATACCTATTTCCCCATTTTGGAGACAGGAAGGGAGTGATAGTAGTCATAGTACAAATCCGGTTGATGCTAAGAGGAGGAAGGTGACTATGAATACTACTTTGGAGAAAGCATTCCAAAATAATGCTAGACATGATTTGGATAGCAGAATTGCTAGGATGTTTTACACCGGTGGGCTTCTGTTTAACTTTGCAAGGAACCCACATTATCGTAGTTCCTATACATTTGCTGCTACCCATAGCATTCCGGGTTATCTTCCTCCTGGATACAATGCCTTGAGAACAACACTTTTGCAAAAAGAAAGAGCTCATGTTGAAAGACTTTTGAAACCAATTAAGGACTCTTGGCTTGAAAATGGTGTAAGTATAGTTTCTGATGGATGGTCAGATTCACAAAGGAGGCCTCTTATTAATATTATGGCTATATCAGATGGGGGTCCAGTGTTTATAAAGGCAATTGATGGGTCAGGTGAGTTCAAAGACAAACTTTATATTGCTGGGGTGTTGAAGGATGCTATAAAAGAGATTGGACATGAAAAAGTTGTCCAAGTCATCACTGATAATGCTAATGTGATGAAGTTTGTTGGAGCTCTTATTGAAGGTGAGTATTCTAAAATACTTTGGACACCTTGTGTTGTCCACACTCTCAATCTAGCTTTGAAGAATATTTGTGCAGCAAAAAACACTGAAAAGAATGAAGTTACATATGAGGAATGTAGTTGGATTACACATGTTGCTGATGATGCATCCTTCATACGTGTTTTTATCATGAACCATTTAATGAGGTTGGCAATGTTTAATGAATTTTGTCCATTAAAACTGCTCCAAGTTGCTGATACTATATTTGCTTCGGTGGTTGTAATGTTGAAAAGGTTGAAGTTGATAAAAAGATGCCTTCAAGCCATGGCTATTAGTGACCGATGGGCTTCTTATAGGAAGGATGATGTTGGAAAAGCTCAAAAGGTGAAAGATATGATTCTAAGTGATCTTTGGTGGGATAATATTGATTATATCCTTGAATTCACAGCACCCATTTACGATATGCTACGAATAACCGACACAGATAAGTCTTGTCTTCATCTTGTGTATAAGATATGGGATTCAATGATAGAGAAGGTGAAGGCAGTAATATATCGACATGAAGGCTTGGAAGATGATCAATATAGCTCATTTTGGGGTGTGGTGTATGATATACTTATTGATTGATGGACTAAAAATTGTACACCACTACATTGCTTGGCTCATTCCTTAAATCCTAAGTAAGTACATTTATTCTCTATTTTCCTTAGTTCACCCTTTTAGTAAAACACACGTTTCATCTATATTTGTTTTTTAATCTTTAACTAGGTATTACTCCATTGAATGGCTTTCGGAGAATCCAAAACGCATCCCTCCACATCAGGATCATGAAATTTCTATGGAAAGAAGCAAGTGTTTGGAGCGATACTTTGAAGATGAGAATGACTTAACGGTGGTGAAGTTTGAGTTTGCTAAATTTTCAGGAGGGAAGTTTCCTTCACCAGGTGCCTTGACAGATAGGTGGGCCTTACAACCTTTGGTTTGGTGGCAATACCATGGCTTTGCATTTCCAACTCTTCAAACCCTTGCCCTTAAACTTCTTGGACAACCTTGCTCATCCTCATGTGTTGAGAGAAATTGGAGCACATACAAATTCATTCATTCCTTAAAAAGAAACAAAATGGCTCCTGCATACGCTGAGGATTTGGTATATGTGCATTTTAATCTTCGACTTTTGTCAAGGCGCAATGAAGAGTACATACATACAGCAACAAAGATGTGGGATATTGCAGGAGACTCTTGGAATTAGAGCGACATACATGGAGGAGCTGGAATTCTTGAGAATGCAGCTCTTACACTTGATGAGCCAGAGTTGGAGGCCATGGTTATTGGGAATGTTAACACTAGTGCTACTACTAGTGAAGTTCGAAGTGAAGTTCGAAGTGAAGCTATTGATCTTGAGAATGATGATCTTTGTGTTTGATTGTCTTGTTGATTATCTTTTATTTTGTTTTAGTTTCAAACTTATGAGTTGTATTCTAATTTCCGAACATCATGGAATGTTTTAGTTTCAATCTTGTGGATTGTATTTGTGAGAGTGTTTTTCTTTCAAGATACTCAGGCCCAAGGATCCCGGGCCTAAATGAAAAAAAAAGGAAGAGAGGATTTGGTGGACCGGGCCTTGATTCACCGCAGCTAACGAGCTGTTTAAGAATCAAGTGAATGCAGAGAATACTCCTGACAATATACAGAAAGACAACAAACAAGGATATCGAGGAGTACCAAAATTAACAACGTAAGTTCAGAAGGAAACAAAGCAGGATTAGCAAAATGATAAAACAGAGAAATAGTGCTATGGGGATCCTGGGAATTATGTAGCAGTATTTCATTAACAAAGTATCTGTTTGATTACAGAAAGCTCACTAGGACATGATACAAGGTCCAATCAAGCTCAAAAGTTGCAGTCTTGAATGGCTATTTCAGCCTTCAAAACTTGCAAAGTTTGATTCCTGTTGAATCCGAGTATGTGCAGTAGTGGCTTTTACAGGATATCGGGAAAACAGTATTTTTGTTCTTCCCTTAGTATTTTCTTTCTGGGTGGATTTTTCTAATGGTTCTTCCTAGAGAATTTCTTTTTTTTTTTGTGCTTCTTTTCTATTTTTCTCGCTGCCTTCTTCATAACCCGTCCCCTCCTTTTATAATGGAGTTTTTCTGGGTATCCCGGGTTCCTCTGTTTTGCTCTTTTGCAAACAGAGCATGTTCTGTCCCTGTTGCCTTGGTAAGTCCCTTTGCCGTTTTCTCTCATTCTTTCCTTCTCTTGGTTCTGATTCCTTCGAAAGCTTCTGGTCGGCCATCCTCTTTGGGACGTGCTGAGGTATGCCCTTCTCGGTATCCTCATTTCTGGCGTATTCCTCTTTTCCGTTTTGGGTGGAATCTTGTTCTGCCATTTTTGAAAGTCCTTCGTTGCTATTCTTTCTTCCCTGTCCTGGTTCCCCGAGGCCCTTTTGCTGTCTGTGTCATGAGAGGTCGTTTTGCGCTTCTTGTTTTTTTCTTCTTTTCCTGTCTTCTTTCTACCGATCTGTCTCAGTCTTCCTTTTTATTTGTGCTTGAAGGGTTTTGGGGATCCTTGCTTCTTTATATTTTTGCCGTGGTCTCTTTTGGGATGCTGTTTCCTTTTCTGGGCTTCAGGATCCTCTGGCTTTCCTTTTATCTCCCCATGGGTCATCCGTTCCTGTTACTTTTGGGCTTAGCCTGGTTTTTTTTTCTTTTGGGCTTTGACTTGCTCTTCCATTTCTTTTGGGCTTGACTTGCTCTTCCATTTCTTTTGGGCTTATTTTATTGTAACCCTTTTTTTGGACCTCAACATTTAGCCCCCCGAGCTCGTGGGTTGCCTGAAACCCACGCGTGAGTGATTTAGGTTTCCCAGGATCTTCGTAGTATCCCCTTTTTCTACCGGGTTCCCTTTCTTTTTTACTTGGGATCCCGGCCCTTTTCTGCTGTTTTTTAATCACCTCCCTTTTTGCGTGTTGCATTCCTTTATAATTACTACCTTTCGCAGCTTCCTCTTTATACGGGACGTGGCAGTTGGGTATTTGAGGTAAAACTTCTCTCCCCACTTTTCTCGTTTCCCGTTATTCCTCATTAATAACTGCTGATCACTTCAAATTAAATTTCTTGGCAACTGGCGCGTCTTTCCATAAACTGTTTTCCCCAACTGCTATTTGCGCCTTTATTGTAGCCGTTTCACCTTATCACTTTGCTTCTCTGGGTTTTTCACTCTTTGTGTTTCTCTTTCTCTTTCTTTTTCTTCTTCTCTGTTACTCTGGTCTTTCTCCCTTTCGCACTTTCAATCTTTTTTTTTTTATAGTGTGTGTTGTTGCGATGGCTTCTTCTTCTTCTCGAAAGAGGAGAGAGCGTACTCCCAGTCCTTCTGAGGGCGAAGGTTCTTCTGGTTCTGCTCCGAGTGATTCTCACGAGGTTACTGAGCGTCTAGCCTTCCCTTTACGGGATCCTTGGTATTCTCTCAGTTTGTTTTTTCCTCATATATCTCATGGTGAGGCACCTCCATCCCCTCACGTTTGGATGTTTTCTGGTCAAGCGGGTTTCGCTGGTTCCGCCCAAGTTCCTGACCCTAGAGAGATTTTTGATCTCCAGATCAGACAAGGAATCCGAGAAGCGGTTCCTATTTTCTTCGATTTTGTTCCAGGAAAGATTCAGGGCTGGCCTATATGGGTAGACAAGGAACTGTCTGATGCTGATTTTGTGGGTCGTTTGGAGTGCGCCGGTATCCTGAAGGCAGTGGCTATTTCCAGAAACCTCGAGGGCTTCAGAGACGCTAAAGGGCTCAGGCATCTGGTACGTCGTTGGTGCCCTTCCCTTCATACTTTTTTCTTTTCTACTGGTGAATTGACAATCACCTTAGAGGATGTGGTTAATAACTTCCTCCTCCCAGTGTTTGGTGAAGAGAATCCCTTTGATATTAACCTTTCTGATGAGGATCTCGTGGTAGAAGAAAAATTATTTGGTCACTTTGGTGGTCGCGCCGCTTCTTCTGGTGGTAAACCGGCTAGGATGGGGAGATGGGTAATGACCCTCTCTCGTGAAAAAGATAAGGAAGTGAGGTGGGCTGGTTTCCTGGCCTTTTGGCTTAGTAAATTTTTGTTTAGTGAGTTCCCTGGGTACGGAGTTAAGTCTTCGTTTTTTCCGTTGGCAATCAAGTTGGCTCGAGGTACCCAGTATCCTTTGGCCCCTCTGTTTTTGGGTCACGTTTACTCTCAATTGGACCAGCTTCATGGGGATGAGGCTGAGGGTGACTCCTGTTATGTGATCACTTCGTCTCTTCACTGCGCTATTCTTCAGATTTTCATGTGGGACCGTTCTGCAGCTACTTTGGCTAAGTGCAGGAATTTGAAGTTTGTGAAAGACAAGTTCCAAGGATCCCCCGACATAGTGAAGGGTCTTTGTGGCAATTCTACTGATGCCTTTCCCATTATTTTTCGTTGGATTAGCTTAAAGGGTGGTGGCCTCAATCTTGTGGAGTTGTTTGACCAAGCAGGGAGCTTATATTGGAGATCCCCTCGTGAGTTTGGTCCTGGCTTTGCGTGTGATTCTGTGTTGTCTTCTTTTTTATCTTCTACAGGTAATACCTTTGACTTGCGCCGTGGTGATGAGGGCAGTCTGGCTTATCTTGCCTGCATTAGCCCTTCCTGGCTTCCTGTGCCTTCTTCAAGTGGCCCAAAATATACTCATTATTCAGCACACCGGGTGCTCCGACAATTTGGTTTTGATTAGGACATTCCTCCAGTTTTTAAGGATGTGGTGCCATCCCTTCCTTCATTGGATCCTTTCTTGAGGCTGCAAGCCTTTTCTTATTGGTCGCGGAGGAGCCCCCAATTTGCAGTGCCTAACTCCCAAAGAGGAGTCTTTGCTTCTAGTGGCTATACGAGTTATTGGAGGAGAGTGCAAAAGTCCTTTGTTGATTATTTTGGCACTGGCACAGTTCGGGATGTCCCGAATCCTAGCATTATTTCTGCTCCGTCATCCAATAGGCGTTTATCCCTTCCTACTGCTGGGATTGTTTCTGCTGCTGCAAGCAGCAAGACTGGATTTGCAGAGTGGCATGCCTCCAGGGGAGGTTGGGTGGTTTATGGACAGGATTTTCCTGAGACCTGGCTAGGTGATAGCCTTATCATTGGTGCTTCCTCTGGGGTACCCATCAAAAGGGGTGCAACAGAGACAATAAATGCTGCCGCTGCTCCGAGTAAAGGCAAGGATGTCAAGCCAAAGAAAATGAAAGCTGCTGATGTTGGCGAAAGTACAGGAGGTGTGGAGATAGGCTCTGAGGCGAAAAGAAGGAAAACGGGGAAACCTCAAGCACACTTAGCATCTCAGGAAGGCAAGGATGTCAGGGAACCTTTGGTTTCAAGGACTCGGAAGAAGACTAAGGTAGAGCCTTCTTTTCCCCAGGTTCCTGTGACTGCCTCAGTCCATGGTTCTTTAGGATCCTCTGGTTTGGTATCCCAGCCTCCTTTAGGACCCTCTGGGCGTACTCGTAGTAAGTAAAAGACTTCCAGAGAATCTGTAGAGAGAGAGAGAAGGGCAAGACTTCTTTCCTTCTTCTCTCTTTTTTTTTTATGTATGGCGAAGCCCCCTGCATCTATCCCTTCTTTTAGCCACTTTGCCATTGGTCCTTCACCTTTTCTTCAACTTGCCTTGTGTTCCTTCCCAGAATCTTCGGGGAAGTCAGGAGATCAGGAAGAAGAGGCTCTGCCCCAAGAAGCTGGAACCGGTTTGTTCTTCTTTTTTTTTTTCCTTCTCCCCTTTTTTTTTTTCTTTTTTTTCTTGAATATTGATACAGGCTTTGCAGGTTCTGAGCCTGTTATTCCTGAAGGAATTGTGAGACCTGTTCAAGTTGCTGACCTTCGTCCAGAGCAAAAGGCTACAAGTCCTCCTGTCTCTGCAAGTGGTGACACGGTGATGGGGGATGCCTCGAAGATGACTGCCTCAGATCTTGATTCAAGGCTTTCCTCTTTTCTGGCTCGCTTTGATCTCTTGGAATTCAACAGCCTCCCTGCCAACCACTTCCATGTTTTTGGGTCTTCTTATGGCAGCTTCCTGCGTTTCTCTGTTCCTGTGGAAGGCCTGCCGCTGCTAGAGAGTCTGCTCAAGAGTCGTGGGGATTTTACCAGCGGCTTCAGAGGAGGTGTTTTTCTGGGCAACATTTTAATGGAGCTGCTGTGTGCTGTGCTGATTTCCCTAAGGAATTCCTCTGTAGATTCCTTGTCTGAAGAAAAGCTTCTGGAGTGGAGAGGGGTGGTGCAAGACCTTCTAGAGGCCAAGTTTAATTTGTCTTTTCTGCTGGATCACTTGCGTCTGCTGGCTCATATGTTTTTTCAGAGGCAATCTTTCAAGAGTATAGACACTGAGATAGCTGCTGCTGAGGAAGCTTTGGCTCGTGCTCACAAGGTTTTACAAGACTTGAAGGTCAAGCGGCAGAGGATCCTTTCTACTTTGGCTGTGCCTGTTATTCCTCCGGATGTCTCCCTGTTGGCCGGGCTCATTCCTTAGCCTCTTTTTTAGATTTACATAAACAATTTGGGATTGTATAAGTTTTTCTTTTTGAACATTGTCCTGCTCTTTGCTTTCTCTTTTGTGTTTCAAGACTGCTTTTTTTTTCAGTATGTGAATCTGCCTTTTTTCTTTGGTATATTGCCTTTTCTTTCCTATGGTTCTTTTCTTTCCTGAGTCCTGGACCATGGTCTTCACAGGTTTCACTGTAAATTCTGGTCCAGGTACCCGGTAATCTATTGTGCAAGTACTGAACTGGGTACACTGGTATCCTTCTCATATATATTTTTTTTTTTGATACGGTCCCAGTTCATGAACTTTGACAGGTTCCCCTTTTGCCAAGTGCTAGGCCAGGTATCCTAGATATTTTGCTTTTATCCTGTGATCCTAGACCTATGCACTTGGAATTGTTTGTGGGATATCTGAAATCATTTGTGGGGTGAATCCTGGGCCATATGTAAAAGGGTATTACATACTCTCCCTTTTTTTTTGGACTCAGGTATCCTTCCTCAAATTTATCCAAACTTGGTTGTTTTTTTTTTTTTGCAGTATGAAAAACTTAAATGTTAAAGAAACAGGAATTTCATTAAAACATAGTCATTTTCAAGGAACAAAGAAAAGTCTTTTGGTGCAGTATTGACCACAAAGTGTCAATCTATCACATGTTCCTGAACAAAATTATCTTAGACCAGAATTCATGATAAAGGCTAAAAAAAGACAAAATAAAAAGAACTTAGCAGATAGTGGAGCTGGTGAAAGGACCCTGAGGTACCGGGATCCCCTTGTCCTTATGCATAATATTGCTTCAGCCACTTCCCGTTTATGGGCTCTGTTAGGACTGTTCCATCTTCTTTGGCAAGGTAGTAATACCCACTTTCATGAGCTGTATTGATGATGTAAGGTCCTTCCCATTTCGGGGTGAACTTGGAAGGCCCTGGCAGGTTCCTCCTCACATGCTCCGCCATCCTTAGCACTAATTGCCCTTTACTGAACACTCTTGGGCGTATTGCTTGTGCATATGCTCTGGTCATTCTTTGCTGGTATCTCTGGCTTCTTTTCTTGGCCAGTTCTCTTTCTTCTTCTACTCCTTCCAGATCTGCTAGCCTCTTTTCATTGCTGGCGTCCTCAATTTCTCCCTGGTTTTCCTCCAGAACTACCCTTGGTGTAGGAATGACTAACTCCACAGGGCTGATGGCTTCTGTTCCATAAACCAGGGAGAATGGGGAGAATCCTGTGGCTGTCTTTACAGAGCTTCTACATGCCCAAAGCGCATCTGCCAGATGGTCACTCCATTTTCCCCCATACTCATGCTTCATTTTCTTAAGGATCTTTAATATTACCCTATTAGTGGCTTCAGCTTGGCCGTTTCCTTGTGGGTAGTAGGGGGTAGATCTTCCATGCTTGATGTGGTATGCCTCAGTTAATCCTTTCATATCTTTGTTTATGAATGGGGTTCCATTGTCGCTGATCAATCTTCTGGGGATCCCAAACCTTGTAATGATGTGGTCTCGAATGAAATTTGCCACAGCTGCTCCAGTAGCTTTTTTCAAAGGGATGGCCTCTACCCATTTTGTAAAGTACTCCGTGGCTGCCAGGATCCATATATAACCATTGGATGGAGGGTTTATAGGCCCTATGAGATCGAGCCCCCAAGTATGAAAAGGCCATGGCGTCGTCATATCCTGTAGGACATTTGGGTGAGTGTGAATTGCATCTCCCAGGACTTGGCAGGCATGACATGTTTTGACCAGCTCCTCAGAGTCTCTTTTCATCGTTGGCCAGTAATATCCCAACAATAGCAACTGCTTGTACAGCCTTCTCTTCCCTGGGTGACTCCCACAATCTCCCGAGTGCACCTCTCTGACTACTTCTCTGGCTTCCTTTGGTCCCAGGCACCTGAGGGGGTCTCCATGGTATCCTCTTTTGAATAAAATGTCATTCTGTAGGAAGTACCTGCACGCTAGCTTTTTGAGCTTGTGGGCCAGTTCCCTGTCGGTTGGCAGGATCCCCTGGGCCAGGTATCCTATGAAAGGAACCCGCCAGTCTTCTGCAATAAACACCGCGTAGCTTTCTTCTTTGTCTACTGCCAAACGACATTCCTGGCATCTCCCCTGTATGATTGCTGCTTCCTTGTCCATATCCGGCCAGTAATACCCCATGCGTTGCATTCTTCTGTATAGACTGACTTTTTCTGCAACTCCACATGCCTGGGCGTGTAATTCTTCTAGTTTCGCTTTTCCTTCCTTCTCGGTAATACATCTGGACAGTATTCCTCCTGGCAGTCTCTTATACAATTCTCCTTCTATTTGAGTGTAATCCATTAGTTCTTTGATGTTCCCTCTGGGGCTTGCCTCTTTCATCCTTTCTTTGATTTCGTCCCTCCAGTCCCACTGTTTGGATTCCCCGGGGTACATCCCTTGAAGGATCCTCACAATAGAATGTTCCTGCCTTCCTATTTTTATCAGCGTATCCCTCCCATTAAATGGTATTTGGGATCCCAGGGTGGCGAGAGCATCTGCAAACTTGTTCTCACTTCTTTGAGTGTATTCTACGCTGAAGGTTTGAAATTCCATCTCCAGCCTTTGTGCCCAAGTCCTGTAGGCTGCTAGGCTTTGTTCTCGTAGTGCAAAGTCACCTTTCACTTGGGAGACTACAAGATTAGAATCTCCCAGCACCCTCATATGTTTCACTCCTATGCTGAGTGCTACAGTTAACCCAGTTAAGTATGCCTCATATTCAGCTGCGTTATTAGAGCATGAGAAACCAAGCTTGAAGGACAGGGGCATGATATCCCCATTTTCGCAGCTTAGTACAATTCCTACCCCATTTGAAGTTGCTGTAGCTGATCCGTCAAACCTCATGGTCCATTTCTTCCCTGGGATCTCCATTACTGCTACCTCACCAGGGATTTCTTCACTCAGCGGGCCTTCTTCCTTTCCTGGGAATTGAGCTAGCAAATCTGCTATGGCCTGGCTCTTAACAGCTTTGGGAGTTCTTATACCTATATCATATTGTGAGAGCAACACTAGCCATTGTGCTATCCTTCCTGTGAGAAGGGGCTGGTGAAGGAGTGCCTTTATGGGGTGGGACTTGGTTACCAGGAGGATTTGGTGAGCTGAGAAGTACCTCTTCAACCTCTGGGATGCATAAATGATCACTAGGCAGGCTTTCTCTATTCTGGGGTACCTGGTCTCGGTATCCTTGAGTGTTCTGCTTACATAATATATGGGCTGCTCATTTCCTTGGTCATCTTCTTGTGCCAGCAAAGCTCCTATTGCCTGAGAGTTTGATGCTAAGTATAACAACAGAGGTCGCCCACGTACTGGTGCCTGGAGGGTGGGCAGATGATTCATAATGCCCTGAATCCTTTGAAAAGCTTCCTGCTGCTCTGTTCCCCAGGTAAATTCATTTCCCTTTTTCAATAGTTTGGATAGGCCTGCTGTGGCTGAGGCTAAACCAGGAACAAATCTCCTGATATAGGAAACTCTTCCCAGGAAACTTTTGAGTTCTCTAATAGTAGTTGGTCTTCTCATCGTGGCAATGGCTGTGGCCTTGGCTGGGTCCACGCTTATGCCTTTGTGATGCACCAGGAACCCAAGGAACTTTCCAGCAGACACTCCAAAGGCGCACTTCATGGGGTTCATACGTAACTTGTATTTCCTGCATCTTTCAAAGACTTGCTCAAGTACTTGGAAATGTCCTGTTCTGGTTTTTGACTTGACCACAATATCGTCTACATAATCTTCCATCTCCTCATGCATCATGTCATGGAAAATGGCTGTCATGGTCCGTTGATACGTAGCCCCCGCATTTTTTAGGCCAAAGGGCATTACAGTATAGTAAAAGTTCCCAATCGGAGTTCTGAATGCCGTCTTCTCTGCATCTTTGGCTGCCATGCGGATCTGGTTGTATCCACTGTACCCATCCATAAATGAGAACATCGAGTTTCCAGCGGCTGAATCTACAAGGAGGTCTATATTGGGCAAGGGGAACTCATCTTTAGGACATGCCTTGTTCAGGTTGCGAAAGTCTACACAGCAACGGATTTGACCATTTTTCTTCTTCGCAGGTACAATGTTGGAAAGCCATTTTGGATGTTGGATGGGTTTGATAAAACCAGCTGTTAGTAATTTCCTGACCTCTTGGACTATTTGAGCTTCTATCTCAGTGTGGAAGACCCTAGCTGGTTGGACTACTGGCCTCATCCCCGGGTCCACATTAAGAGAATGGACTACCAACTCTGGGTCTAGACCAGGCATCTCATCATAGGTCCATGCAAACACATCTCTGTATTTTTGAAGTAAGGTTACCAGTTGCTCTCTTTCTTGAGCCACCAGTTGACTGCTAATGAAGACAGGTTTTCGGGATCCTGGTTCTGTTCCCAAGTCTACTTCCTTTAATTCTTCCTCAGGCTGGATCTGAGCCTCCTTAACTGGTTCTTCTGGGATTTCTTCTTGGGCCATCATGCAGCTTGGTGGTCCGGGACCTTCCTGCACAATGCATTCAGGTCCCGCGCACCTTCACAAACGATAAATCAGCCTTCCCCCAGGTTCCCGAACCACCACACATTCTCGGGATCCTGAAGAGCTGGGCTCCCTCTTCTGTCTCTTTCTTTCTAGAAGGTTTCTCAGGTCACGGGTGCCCCTTCCTCCTTCTTCTTCTTCTAGGACTGGTGTCCCCGGGGTCCCTGGGGCGGGGTTCTCATCATCTGGCTCCAATTCATCATAAAACATTGTTTCTGCGAAGTTCACTTCTCCCTGGCTGAAAGGATTACGATTGGCAGGGATCCTTATGGGCCTCCCATTCAGTCTCCCTTTAATGCATTGATGGAACGTGGATGGAATAAGGCGATGTTTATGAAGCCACGGGCGTCCCAACAACACGTGATAAGAAACTTCTACATTAATTACATGAAACCTTGTCAGAGCTACTATCGGCCCCACCCTTAAGGCTAGCTGCACGTATCCTTCTGTTGACTCTACTGATCCTCCAAATCCTGTTATCTCCATGGGAGTCCCCAGGATCCTTCTGTCAACTAACCCAACAGCTTCCAGGGTACTTAAGGCTATGAGGTTAAGTGATGCCCCTGTATCCACCAGTGCTCTCCTGACTTGAACGCCGTTTATGGTGGCCATTAGATAAAGGGGTCTACGGTGGTCTGGGTGCTCAATCTCCATATCTTCATCAGTGAAGGTTATTGCATTGGTCGTTTCCAGGAAAGCTCGACTAGCATGTGACTCAGCTGTAAAGCATTCCATCCCTGAATCTGCTGCTATGCTCATGAGAGACTCTGTGGCCACCCTCCTTGCTTCTGGTCCGAATCCTAATTGATTGAACAATGACCTGAACTTGGGATTCTTCTGGAGGGTCCTGACTGTGCTCGGGTGGAAGGATCCTTCAGATTCTCCTGCTTCTGCCGGGTTCCCGTGTATTACTACTGCTACCACCCCTTTTCCTTTGTGGTTAGGCAAGGGGTTTCTCTGCACTTCCGGCTCCTTCTGGGTGAGCTCCAGGGTTCCTTCTCTCAACTTTTTGTGGAAGAGTCTGCGAAGGGTCCAGCAATCCTTGGTGGAGTGCTTGACATAATTATGGATTCTGCAAAATAAAGGGTTCTTCCTTTCTTCTTCTGTTGGTGGCCTGGACACAGTGAATGGCCTGACCACTCCGTCTCCAATCCACTTGTCTAGGACATGGCTTAACTCCTCAGCCGTACATGGGATCACTGGTGGTTCCTCAAACACCTTCCCATCTGGTCTCTTCCTTTTCTCTCCTGCTGATGCTGTCATAGCTTGGGATGCGGGCAGCCTTTTTGTTCTCATGGTCTGCGCCGTCCTTCTAGTTCTCTGTAGCAGGTCAGCAAATTGTGTGATACATAAATTTTCAAGGTTGAGTCTGTAATCAAAAAGCATGTTGGCTATACAGGTCTCCACGAGCTCCTTTTCTTCATGGTCTCCATAGCAGTCTAGGGACACGTCTTCGAATCTTTTAATGAACTGAACAGGGTCTTCTCCGGGTCTCTGCCTCACCATTTGCAGGTTCTGGAAAGTGATTTTGTCTTCACCTGGGTAATATTTGGCGCAGAATTTTTCCATCATCTCATCCCAGGTCTTGATGGACCCGGGTCTCAGTGTGGTGTACCAAGTGTATGCCCTATCCACTAAGGATTTGGCGAATTCCCTTAGGCATAATTCTTTGTCTCCTGCATAGGGGCCCATAGTGTGGACAAACCTACTCACATGTTCTACTGCACTTCCATTCCTTCCATCGAAAGGATGGAACTTTGGGGGTTCGTACCCCTTAGGGTATGGTTTGCAAAGAAGTTCTGGAGGGAACGGGGGATCCCGAGAGAATTGCTTGGGGATCCCTGAGAGTTTTTCCCTTTCTTGCTCCAGGAGGGCATTGACGTCTGCCAGCGTCAGGTACTGAGGGTTGGCCCTTCCTCCCACTGCTGACCCTCCTTCTGGATGTGCCCCATCTTGGTGACCAGTAGGGGGAATATCGTCTCTGACCTCCTGTGTCCTGCCTTCTTTGAGAAGACGAACTTCTTGCTCCAGATCCTTTAACATTGCTGTCATTCTGGCCATTAGGTCTGGTTCCTGCCTCGCGTGTCTTTGTTCTGACACCACCTCCTGTTCTACCAAGGGTATCCCACCTCCTTGCCTGGAAACTTCCTCGTTTTCTCCTACAGGCTCAGAGGCCGTAGGTGGCACATTAGTTCCCTTGCTGTTTCTTTGTCTTGGAGGCATTCTCTGTGAAGGGTTGTTTCTTCCTTCTTCTTTGCCCAGTCCCCAGTGGAGTCGCCAAAATGTGAGAGTGCTTTTCTTTCAAGATACTCAGGCCCAAGGATCCCGGGCCTAAATGAAAAAAAAAGGAAGAGAGGATTTGGTGGACCGGGCCTTGATTCACCGCAGCTAACGAGCTGTTTAAGAATCAAGTGAATGCAGAGAATACTCCTGACAATATACAGAAAGACAACAAACAAGGATATCGAGGAGTACCAAAATTAACAACGTAAGTTCAGAAGGAAACAAAGCAGGATTAGCAAAATGATAAAACAGAGAAATAGTGCTATGGGGATCCTGGGAATTATGTAGCAGTATTTCATTAACAAAGTATCTGTTTGATTACAGAAAGCTCACTAGGACATGATACAAGGTCCAATCAAGCTCAAAAGTTGCAGTCTTGAATGGCTATTTCAGCCTTCAAAACTTGCAAAGTTTGATTCCTGTTGAATCCGAGTATGTGCAGTAGTGGCTTTTACAGGATATCGGGAAAACAGTATTTTTGTTCTTCCCTTAGTATTTTCTTTCTGGGTGGATTTTTCTAATGGTTCTTCCTAGAGAATTTCTTCTTTTTTTTGTGCTTCTTTTCTATTTTTCTCGCTGCCTTCTTCATAACCCGTCCCCTCCTTTTATAATGGAGTTTTTCTGGGTATCCCGGGTTCCTCTGTTTTGCTCTTTTGCAAACAGAGCATGTTCTGTCCCTGTTGCCTTGGTAAGTCCCTTTGCCGTTTTCTCTCATTCTTTCCTTCTCTTGGTTCTGATTCCTTCGAAAGCTTCTGGTCGGCCATCCTCTTTGGGACGTGCTGAGGTATGCCCTTCTCGGTATCCTCATTTCTGGCGTATTCCTCTTTTCCGTTTTGGGTGGAATCTTGTTCTGCCATTTTTGAAAGTCCTTCGTTGCTATTCTTTCTTCCCTGTCCTGGTTCCCCGAGGCCCTTTTGCTGTCTGTGTCATGAGAGGTCGTTTTGCGCTTCTTGTTTTTTTCTTCTTTTCCTGTCTTCTTTCTACCGATCTGTCTCAGTCTTCCTTTTTATTTGTGCTTGAAGGGTTTTGGGGATCCTTGCTTCTTTATATTTTTGCCGTGGTCTCTTTTGGGATGCTGTTTCCTTTTCTGGGCTTCAGGATCCTCTGGCTTTCCTTTTATCTCCCCATGGGTCATCCGTTCCTGTTACTTTTGGGCTTAGCCTGGTTTTTTTTTCTTTTGGGCTTTGACTTGCTCTTCCATTTCTTTTGGGCTTGACTTGCTCTTCCATTTCTTTTGGGCTTATTTTATTGTAACCCTTTTTTTGGACCTCAACAGTATTTAATTTATGTACATCATGTTTTAGTTATTATCTACTATTACTCTTAAATTTGGTATTTGTTTATATAATGTGAAAAAGTATGCTTAACAATATATTAAAAATATTTTGTAAAAATATTTTTAATAATTTATTAATCGTCAAGTCCCGCCGCACCCGCACCCACCTTTTTCAAAAATTGTCGAATCCCGCACCCACACCTGCACCCGAGTCCCGAAACGCACCCATGCTTCATAGATGAAAGGTGATATGGATCCTCATAACTTATAGCCTTGTAGGTCCAAGGTCGTGAATCTTTGGTGTCATCTGCCACATGTGATTCCAAACCAATTGCAGAAGTGCATAGAAACATTCCATGAGCTCAACATCATATTTGGGTCATGAGTTATAGATTCTTTGAATTTAATCAAAGCTAAACGATCAGTCTCGTTTGTTAGGGCATTGGCAGTAATGGTGGGTTGCAATAAGTTTATAGAAAAAAGAAGAATGACATGAAGGTGCATGGGCCAAAGTGCGTACAAGTTGGTTTGGTTAAGCTTCATTTGGTTTGAGGGGGCAGGAAGCTGGTAAATTTTTTGTTGGCGTCAGATATGCAACTGAACAATCAACTTCACTTGGTTGCAATTATGTAAGGGGTATAAGTGAAGATCTTTATATAGAATATATTTTTGGTTTTCAGTTTATTGTTTAATTAATTGTGATTATTTAAAATCAGTAAATGGACTCCTTTGTTTTGTTAAATGCTTAACTAATGGATTCTAGGCTGTTTGTTAGAAATTTCATTGATCTTATATGGTTGTAAACTGGTGAGCTTGTGTTTTATGTAATTGTTTCTCTTTATCTAATGACTTCCGTGGTCATGAATTAGGTACTGGAGGTTGTCTCTTTTAGTGCACCCGGATAAATGTCCTCATCCTCTTCCCCACATGGCTACCCAGCATTTATTGTGGGCACTAGTGGAAATATCATATCCCTTTGGTTTGCCAAACGCAAGTCACATGGTAGCATCAATTCATCATCAACTTATTTTGACATGAGTGGTAGAATATCATATTTGATTTGTGTGTTAACGAATGATCATTCTTTCGGGTAGAAAGGCACCAAGGTTGATTGGTATAGCTTTGTAGTGATTTTGATGGAGCTAATCACAGGTAGAAAGGCACTCAATGATTTTTGCGAATGCATGATATACTTCCATTAAGTCCTCTTGATTTCCAATTTTTTTGCTTGTAATTTTTAATTTTTTTTATTCTATGAAAGTAATATATCTAACTCTTTCCATGTACAAAGTTTGGGATGAATCCAGTCTTTTCTTTGTTGTTGCTGATATTAGCAGTTGTTCAGGAATGCAAGTAGTTTTTTTACCATTTGTTTAGGGAAGTTATGAAACATAGAGTTTTGTTGTCCCATGTTTGTGGCAGGATTTGAAAGAAGCACTTTCACAAATTCGAGTTTGTTCTAGATTAGAAGGGCTGTTACTGAAAATGAAATTCCTAAAATAACCAAGGGAAAAGAAGCTTTTCCCTTGTTGTTGGGGCACTGGGTTCTGAGACAGCTCTGATCCATGGCAGGTGAAGGACTGCGCATCAGCCTTAGTGTGTTTTGCAAAGAAGACAAACATCCCCATTACTTTGGTCATTTGGTACATATACGTTGTCCGATATTTTTTTGACATGTCTATCAACCATTTTCAATTTGGTAACTTTTGTTTGAGAGTGAACTCTTTGGGCTGGATTTGCAACTTAAAAAAGTGTTAAGCTGCAGGTATTGTGAAAAACATTTAGGAAAATATATTAGATGGTATTAATGCAATTGTGTTTACATTTATATTTTGAATCAGATTATTAAATTTTGATCAATGTGAAAGAGGGTATCCAATATTTTTTTTAAAAATAAATAAAATGTTTTTTTCAACGTTTACTCATTGTTGAAACTTATCTCAAAATACCATTTATCAACGGTTGAGTGCATGTGAGTAAAAGTAATAAGCATATAGTAATCTACATCTATGTGTATATATTTCAGTAGTTTTTAATAATACTTCAACATTCATTAACCGTTGATAAAGGTTTGACATTTTTTTTGACAATTGCATAGGTTGTAAAAAAATGTTCTCGACATAGATTTCATTGAGGGTTTTCGACAATCGTTTCAACCATCAAAAATGGTTTCAGTCATTGAAAATAGTCAAATTTCTTGTAGTGTGGGGGACATGGTCAATTCAGTTTAGAAATCTTGATACCTCCTATTGTTTGTATCTTATTATCAGTTGAAGGTTGCAGATCGTATGATTCGTTGGGGTTGAAGATTGTTGATTAGGTTCAAGTTTATGAACAAGGTGCTTGTTAGTCATTCCCCATTTTCCTTTTCTGAATGGATATAAATTATTGGAAAATATATTTGGATGTCAGCACTTTGTAACTTTCTCATTGTAATTGATACTACTATTTTCATTGGATATTAGCAATAGGCTGTGCTCTTTTTCCAGTAGGTGACATGCTTATTGGAAGTTCTCATATTGTTCTTGTTATCATATGGCTAGTTAATTGAGTTCCAATATTCTTGGGATCATATTATTTCAAGGTACAATCAAATCTTCAGATTCCCAAAAATAAAAATAAAAATAAAAAGAAAAGAAAAGAAAAAAGTCTTCATTAAAAGCCAAATATATATTCTATATACATGTGGAATGCAAAATCATAGACAAATGATGCCAGGGTTGAAATTCACTTTTGGTGTTTAAAATTGATATATATAGATACTGATTTTCGTCAAAATTTTATTAAAAGTTCCAGTATCATAAAATTGATACTTAGATACTAATTTTCGTCAAAATTTTAGTAAAAGTTCCAATATTGTTTTTAAAGAAAAACAAAGTTTGACTACAAACTTGATTGTAGTCAATGACTACAATTTTATTTAATATCTTTTTATTGGATGTAAACTTTGACAAATCTATCATCGAATTATATATTTTTTTTTCTAATATTCTCCATATTTGCAAAAATTTCATAAGATCAAAGATCAATAGTTATATTATTAATCAAATGTTTAAATTTCAAATTTTTTTAATCCAAAATTATGCATGAAAAATAAGTTTAAGGATCAATAATAAATAAATTTTGATTAATACAAAATTTGACATGCATGCTAAGAATATAAAAAATATACAATCCAATAGTTAGACTTTTAATTATGTACTAAGTAGCAATGTTAGGATCCATTTGGTAAAAAATTTCTAGTAACGTTGTTTGTAATTTTTGGAAATACATGTAAGTAAAAAAATATATGAAACTACGTGTTATATTGTTTAAACACTAAAAATTGTTGTTTAAACAATAATTTTTTAATGGAAGTTGTGATACACATTAAACACTGCTATTAATTTGATCTTTCTGTCCCTAGTTTTACTGAAAATTACTTACGTGTCAAAAAGAGTGTGATACACATTAATAGCATAGCATTTGTGGCATTGTCATGCTTAACAATTTTATTTTATTTTATATTTTTTAAAGTACACACAACCCTGTTGTCGGTTATCAGTGAAACGCAAATCCTATGTAATCTAATACTTTAAGCCCTTGTGATATAGTTTTATATATAAATAACAAAGGGATTTGTGTTACACTAAAACCTGGATTTAAGTGTTACATAATTAATAGTTTGTACATAAAACAATATTAGGTTAAGTGTTACACTCAAAATTTCAAGGAAGTTTTGTGTTTTGTTAGGAGAAAATCCAGGGGGTTGAATGTATTTTTTTCCCCTTAAAAAATGAATGAAAAAAATGATAACTGAAGTAGTAGTGCTCATTGAGATCATTTCATTGTCAAGATTTTATTTTAAGGATTGAACAGTGTACAATCCATAAAATACTGAGTTCATCTTTAATTTTTTAAATATTTAATCTAAACCTTGACATAAGTCCATTTCAAATAGATAGAATTCTTTTCCGTTTGTTGTTGGCCTTGACTTTCTTTAGCATCTTGTCAATAGCCTCTTGCAGTTGAGTGTCCCATGCTCCTAATTGTATTTAAAAATGACAAAAATGAAAGGGATTAGATACAAAATGTTTCTCGAGAAACAAACAAAACAAAGTGTATACTATGATTCGACTTTGGAGTGAATCTTACGCAGTTTATGGAGGGTGTTGGAATAGATCTAGCTACAGGCTACTCCATCTGTTTGTGATATCACTGTAATGAATAATTTAACCTTGTTTTTCTTTTACCATACATTAAATAGTTAAGTTTGGAAAGTTTTTGCCTTGTACACATTCATGCTGGACATGTTTGCACCATCTCAAGAACAATACCAAGATTTTCCAGTTCTATTTCCTTTTTTTTTTTTTTTTTTGTGGTTCTTTTAGGTTTGTAATGAGAGGCACTTTTCATCCTGAAATTAGTTACCATTTTGTCATAGAAGTTTGGCATCGATTGTTATAAAATGGAGTGTCTACAAATTCAAATCTTCTCAATTATTATGTTTAAAAATTTGAGGTCAATGACACCAATATGTATGAGCAGCTACAAATCCTTAACAACTTATGGCAAAAGACCTCGCTGGTAGAATAACTTGGATAATCATATTTGCTTTTTTTTCCCCTTAAAAATAAATTATTTTTGCCATTTTCTTTAAAGGATTTTGTTAATGAATGCCTTAAGAGTATTCGTTTAGGAAATATTAAAAAAAAAATTATATACATTTTTTATATTTCTCATTTATCGATATTAAAACTTCTCTAAAATTGTACATTAATAAATGTCCTAACGGCACCTATTAACTGGATTTTTTTTTAATTGAAAAAAAGATGTACTTCCCCCTCCTTTTTTTTTTTAACAAATCATTTCAATGACATCATTTCACTGATAAATTTACTGCGCCTTCAAGGAACATAATTCTTTGACACAAAAATATTTAGACATAGCAAAATGGGTTGGGACCTGTATAATTTTTTGGAGGTGAGAAAAATAGTACACATCTTCTTTTTCTTTTCTTTTTTTAAACCACTTTAGAATACTGGAAGTCCTAAAAATAGTATAAATTTTACTATATAAAGCAAACAAATTGATGTGATAATGAATGTAATTAGTGGGTTTCAACCATCTAATATATAAATGTTTGATTTTTTTTTTTATGTGATTGGTACACAAAAATTTGTAATATTCCTAACATTACTGTACAATTTTGGGCTCTTTTTATAATGAGATGAGGCTTTTTATATAAATTGTGAAATCATTAAAAAAGAAAAGTCGGGGACGTTAGGCCTAGGGCCTTGAGTCACTACTGAAAAGTGAAAATGTAAAAAAAATACTTTTAATATTAGAAAAGATGAGACGTGTCTCTAACACGATAGTACATAAAATAAACCAGCTATGATATTGATACCATGTAGAAATAGAACAAAATTGAACCGATTCGCATGAGAAATTATGAAGAAAAAAAAAAAAAAAAAAAAAAAAAAGGGAAGAAAAATAGAGAGAACGCAAGGTATTTATGTAGTAGAGAACATGGTGCAATCTTAGAGAATTACATCCACCACAAATAACCATTGATGACTAAATCTTTGCTATTATCCTCTATGTTTATAATGAACCAATTGGAAGGATCCTTATAGCTGGCTAAATCTTAAACTAAACACAGGCTAACTCAGGATTATGATTATTTTACAAGTAAAATTAGATACAATGAAAATGGGTTTGAGTTTTTATGCAACAAAATTTTTTAGATAATAAGATTTTATATTGTTAAAAAAATTTTAAAAAATAAAATAAAATAAAAAAATAAAAAAACCCAATAAAAAAGTGGAAGACAACTAGATTTTTGTGGAATGTTCCAATTAGTTCAACTAGTAAAATCTTTGATAGTTGAATAAGAGATATAGAGTTCAATTCTCACCTACACCAAAAACCGATTGATATCTTGGTCTAATGATAAAGAGTTATCTTCAAAAGCGGACATCATAGATTGAAACACTCTAAAAAAACATTTTGCACATCTTGTAAAGCTACTATGCAGCTATTAAAGAGGTTGATTGTACTTAACATTTTAATTTATCTTATAAGTTAACAAAATCATCATTACAAGGATTCTTTATATATGTTTCCCGTTTGCTTATTCAAAAGCAGTCAAAGTAACGTAAACAAATTAAGGAAATGGAGGTTTAACCCCTATGTACTATCTTAACTAAGAAGGGTGAGGGACAATTATCTCTTTTGAAGATTGAAGGGCAAATGTCTGTAACCCACCTACAAGTAACCCATAGTCAAGTAACCCACCTACAAGCACCATATTCAGATCATATCCCAATCTTGCTCACCACTCACAACACAAACATCTCTACCCAAAGAAAAAAATTCCCTCACAGGTTGAGGAAAAATGGGCTTCACACCCGGATTGTGAACGGGTCATCCAAGCAGCTTGGACCCAAGTGCATCCTAGGGGAAGTCCGATGTTCAGGTTGTTCGAAAAAATCAAACACTGCAGGATGGCTTTGATTGGATGGTCCCGATCAACTTTTGGAGATACTAATGCAAAATTGGAGGAAAAACAAAAGGAATTGGAGGCCCTAATGAAACAAAATACCGGTGACAAGATGGAGAGCATCAACATGGTGAAGGGGGAAATAAATAGGCTGTTGTATCAGGAGGAATTAACATGGAGGCAACGGTCAAGGGCAATTTGGCTACAAGCGAGTGACAAGAATACAAAATTCTTCCATCAGAGAGCAAGCCAAAGGAGATGAAGAAATCAGATCAGTGGGGTTTTTAATGATGAGGATAACTGGTGTACAGATTATAATGAGATTGCAAACGTGGCTGAAAACTACTTCCATAATCTATTCACTACAGCACATCCAGATCACACAATTATGGAAAATGTCCTTGATTCAGTTGACAGGCAAATAACCAATGACATGAATGGTATACTCCTGCGACCTTACACTGCTGGTGAGATTAAGAGAGCCCTCTTTCAGATGCACCCATCAAAGTCTCCCGGGCCGGATGGTATGTCTCCTTTTTTCTTTCAAAAATACTGGCATATTATGGGTAGGGATATCATAGAAGTTGTCTTATCAGTTTTGAACTCAGGTCACTTTTTACATAAAATGAACCATACACATATTGTGTTGATCCCTAAGAAAAATGACCCAAAGTACCTATCTGAATTTCGCCCTATTAGCCTCAGTAATGTAATATCCCGTATTTATTCCAAAGTCCTTGCTAATCGGTTATAGATTATATTGCCCAATGTTATGTCTGATGCCCAGAGTGCTTTTGTGCCAGATAGATTGATCACAGCTAATACTACTGTAGCCTTTGAACTGTTGCACAAGATGCGCAATAGGCGAAGGGGTAAAATAGGACACATGACAATAAAATTAGACATCAGCAAGGCCTATGACAGGGTGGAATGGCCCTTCCTTGAAAGAATAATGGCAAAAATGGGGATGGACTCGAGATGGATACACTTGGCAATGGAAACAGTAACCACGGCCTCCTACTCCATTTTAATCAATGGGGAACCTAGAGGTCACATCAGACCATCTAGAGGAATCAGACAGGGTGACCCTTTGTCACCTTACTTATTTCTCATGTGTGCTGAAGGCTTGTCAACCATGCTAAAACGGGCGGAGGAGAGGAGACAGCTTCAAGGTATACTATCTTGCAAAAATGGAGTCCAGATTTCTCACTTACTATTTGCAGATGATAGCTTGCTATTCTGCCAAGCAATGGTGGAGGATTGCCAACAATTGAAAACCATATTGGAGCAGTATGAGAGTGCATCCGGCCAGTCCATAAACCGGAATAAAATAGCCTTGTTCTTCAGTAGAAATACAAGAGCGGAAGTGAGGGCAACTATCCAAGGCATATTGGGGGCTCAAGTTATGACGGATTGTGAAAAATACCTTGAATTACCCATGGTGACTGGTTTATCTAAGGTGAAGTCTTTCAAGGAGCTTAAAGAAAAAATTACAAAGCGAGTCATGGGGTGGAAGGAGAAGTTTATCTCTAAAGCGGGACAGGAAGTATTGATAAAAACAGTGGCCCAAGCAATCCCCACCTACACTATTGGAATTTTTAAAATCCCAATCTCTTTCTGTAACGACATCAATGCCATACTAGCAAAATATTGGTGGGGCCAAACAAAAGATGAGAAAAAAATCCATTGGACTAACAGGAAGAAATTATGCAGCCCAAAAAATAAAGGAGGGATGGGTTTTCGTGACATCCATGCGTTCAACCTAGCCATGCTAGCTAAACAAGCGTGGAGATTAGTACATCATACTCAATCACTCTTTTATAAGGTTTATAAGGCAAGGTACTTCCCAAATTGTTCCTTCCTAGATGCTGATATTGGCCATAATCCCTCATATGTGTGGCGAAGTTTACTCACGGCTAGGGATATCCTAGTGGAGGGGACAAAGTGGCGTGTTGGGGATGGTCGGAAAATTGAGTTAGCTTCCCATAAGTGGCTACCCCATGCACCGATCTTTCGTGGTCCTCCACCATCTCCACTTTATGTGAGGGACCTTATTGACGAGGATACTAGACGCTGGGATCGAGGGAAAATACAAGCATTGTTTGCCCTTTCAACCCAGCAGGAGATCCTGGCTGTACCCCTAGACAACCTGACCTCCAAGGACGAGTTGGTATGGAAGGATAATGGTGCTCAGAAATTTACCGTCAAATCAGCTTATCGGGTAGCGATTGATCTTCAAAACAAATACCCAGCTGAACACTCACAAGCTCGGCATGATAGAAGTGTGTGGAGAAAGATTTGGAGATTTAATGTTCCTCCAAAAGTAAGGAGTTTGCTGCGGCGGGCCTGTTCAAACTGTTAAAGATATATTAGCCCATTAGTATAGGCCCAAGCCTAATTCTACTTTGTGTGCAAGCCAAGTCTCCTACTTGTACTAGAAGTCTATTAGTCTAGGGTTTAGTCTACTATATATACATATGTTATAATTCATTGTAACACAGGATTTGTACTACATTCTAATATATTATTGATGTAGTCCTTTAGGGTTTCCTCCGTGGATGTAGGCCGTTAGGCTGAACCACGTAACCTTCATGTGTTATTGTGTTTTATACTTTATGCTTTCGCTTCCGCATCTATACTAGCATATTCAACATGGTGTATCAATGCTAATATTTAACATGGTATCAGAGCCACCTTCCTGTGGCCATGGTTTTCTGTCCTTGCGGTATATTTAAGAGCAATCTTTGTCTTCCTCGGTGTTTTTTTTCGCTGCGTTCATCTTCTTTGGCTTCTTACTGTTGCCGTTAAAACTCTCCGGTATAGTCAAGTCATCGTTAGAAGTCGCATCAACACTGCAAGACCATTGCCTTCCTCAAACTACCGTCACAGAGCCAAACTTCATTCAAGGGATCTTTTCAACCTTATCAAATCTCAAGATTTCATCAAGCTTCCATCTTGAGTTTGAGAGGGGGTGTTAAAGATATATTAGCCCATTAGTATAGGCCCAAGCCTAATTCTACTTTGTGTGCAAGCCAAGTCTCCTACTTGTACTAGAAGTCTATTAGTCTAGGGTTTAGTCTATTATATATACACATATTATAATTCATTGTAATACAGGATTTGTACTACATTCTAATATATTATTGATGTAGCCCTTTAGGGTTTCCTCCGTGGATGTAGGCCGTTAGGCTGAACCACGTAACCTTCATGTGTTATTGTGTTTTATACTTTATGCTTTCGCTTCCGCATCTATACTAGCATATTCAACATGGTGTATCAATGCTAATATTTGACATGGTATCAGAGCCACCTTCCTGTGGCCATGGTTTTCTGTCCTTGCGGTATATTTAAGAGCAATCTTTGTCTTCCTCGGTGTTTTTTTTTCGCTGCGTTCATCTTCTTTGGCTTCTTACT